>NC_047104.1:90034608-90154608 GCF_902500255.1 Thalassophryne amazonica | reverse complement strand
GTGTCCTGGGTCTTCCCCAGGGCCTCCTCCCAATGGGACGTGCCCGGAACACCTCTCCAGCGAGGCGTCCAGGGGGCATCCGGAAAAGATGCCCGAGCCACCTCAACTGACTCCTTTCAACATGGAGGAGCAGCGGCTCGACTCCGAGCTCCTCCCGAGTGACCAAGCTCCTCACCCTATCTCTAAGGGAGCACCCAGCCACCCTGCGGAGGAAACTCATCTTGGCCGCTTGTACTCGCGATCTTGTTCTTTCGGTCATGAGCCAAATCTCATGACCATAGGTGAGGATCGGAACGTAGATCGATTGGTAAATCAAGAGCTTTGCCCCCCTACTCAGCTCTCTCTTCACCACGATGGTCCGATACAGCGACCGCATGACTGCAGATGCTACACTGATCCATCTATCGATCTCACGCTCCATCCGTCCCTCACTCGTGAACAAGACCCAGATATACTTAAACTCCTCCACTTGAGGCAAGGACACTCCACCGACCTGAAGAGGGCAAAGCACCTTTTTCCGGTCGAGAACCATGGCCTCGGATTTGGAGGTGCTGATTTTCATCCCGGACGCTTCACACTCGGCCGAGAATTGGAATATAATATATAAGATATACCTTACTGAATTTTCATGTGCTCACATTACTCCATCATGGACCACAACAACGGGAGTCGAGACCTCTGCATGCATCACTATTTCAGGCCTTTATGTAGGTGTTAACTTAAATATTTTAAAAAAGCATGTGCTGTCCCAGCAATATATTATTATTATTACAGTATACCTCTTCCTGGTAAATCCCATTGGTAAGAGAATAACCCAAATAAAGACTGAATAGCCACAAGGAAAATTAGCTGTTTTTGTTCATCTGGGATGATCACAGTAATAATCATCATCATCATGTACAGAAAAGAGTGGATTTCTTCATTAGAAATGATTTAATACTTAACCAAGATCATGTACTTTTTGGTGACATCAAATGCAATAAAACAAGTACTGATATGTGTCAGTGACTTTTGACATGTACAGACAAGAGTGGATTACTTCACTAATTATGATTTACTAACATGTATCAGTGACCAGCTCAGCTTCTAGATATTTTACTTGATTCTAAATGATTAGATAATCATTAAATGAAAATCATTGTTGTAGCTATTGATGACTTTTTATTAGAATTTACTGAACCAAGGTCCAATCATGTGATGTGAACAATAAAGTCATAATGAAAACCGTTGCACATAGAATAATTCTCACTGTATGGCCCAGCATGACAAGAACACCTGAATTCATATACAAAAAAAAAAAAATCATTATTATTGAATATTATTCTTAAAGGAAGGCTAGTAACAACACAGTACACACTGTTTCCAGGGCTGTGAAATGAAAATTGTGAAATCCGAGCAAAATTTGGGGGGGGGGGGGGGGGGGGGGGGTACAGCTCCTCAGGAGCCGAGGTCTAGGGCCCTGTGAGGCCCCAGATTTAAATTTTTATCTAATGATACTTTTTCAACATCTCCTGGAAGAACAAATCTCAAAATGAGTGGCTATTTAAATGATCCTATATTCAACCTTTTATTTGACGTGTCGATGATGTTGAAATAACAGAATATGATGTGTAAGTAGGACCTGGAATGATTTTCCTTTTAACTGTAAACCAAATTATGCATTAACTCAGAACAATTAAACCTCATAAATTTATGAAGACTGAAAAGACTGTTACAGCATTTCAAAAACCACAGCTAAAGCTTGTAGACTATTTGGAAAATCATGGTAAAATATCAATAACATACCTTATAGTAAAAAGTCACTTATATTCTTGTGTAAATTTATGCAGGCCGAAATCCATTCAAAGCCACAATGTCTTTTTTTACAATGAAAGAAAGTCTAGATTAGTGAAAAAGTCACACAATCTTGTCTAAAAATCCTGTTTGAACAGCAGAAATGTTTATTTCCAGGGAGAGAAAAATTCTTACCGTGTTTCCTGAGAGAGCACAGTTCACTTTTCCCATTTCTTTTATCTTTCAGGTGTGTTGATGAAGCCAGCGACAATTCCACAGATTCTTGTCCTTATAAGACTTTTTCAAACAGTCTTTCTCGCCATCTTCTCTCTGTGCGACGTCGGTCCGTGACACAGACATGCTGCACAAGTCTTCTTTTAAAAACTTGAAAGCTCTAAAGGTTTGGGATGTCCACATGCTAAGTTTAGCTTACGCATCGCACAGGAGCCACACAGCGTTGCCGCAGCAACCAACCAGTCCTGCTTTACGACAGCTGTCGTAACAGCTAAGCTCTGAGTGGCATTTTTCCTCCGCGAAACTCCGTGGATCTGAGGAAACTGATTTGTATCTGTAACACACATATCAGTGTCCGCTGACTTATAAAACTTACACAATGTCGTAAAAAAAAAGTTGATGTATGGCTTTCGCTTTGCATGGTAGAGTTTTAACTTGCACTTGTAGATGTAGCGACGAACTGTGTTAACTGACAATGGTTTTCTGAAGTGTTCCTGAGCCCACGTGGTAAGATTCTTTACACAATAATGTTGGTTTTTAATGCAATGCCGCCTGAGGGATGGTAGGTCACAGGCATTAATGTTGGTTTTTGGCCTTGCTGCTTACGTTCTCCAGATTATCTGAATCTTCTGATTACATTATGGACTGTAGATGATGGAATCCCTAAATTCCTTACAACTGAACGTTGAAAAACATTGTTCTTAAACTGTTGGACTATTTTCTCATGCAAGTGTTCACAAAGTGGTGATCCTCACCCCATCTCTGCTTGTGAATGGCTGAGCGTTTTGGGGATGCTGGTTTTATACCCAATCATGGCACTCACCTGTTTCCAATTAGGTGTTCTTTTACTTTCATCAAGTTTCCCAGTCTTTTGTTGCCCCGTCCCAACTGTTTTTGAAATGTGTTGCAGGCATCCATTTCAAAATGAGCAAACATTTGCACAAAAACAATAAAGTTTATCAGTTTGAACATTAAATATCTTGTCTTTGTGGTGTATTCAACTGAATATAGCTTGAAGAGGCTTTTCAAATCATTGTATTCTGTTTTATTTACATTTTACACAACATCCCAACTTCATTGGAATTGGGGTTGTAATTGGGTGTGATAGGAATTTCCCTTTTAGGGATCAATAAAGTTGTTTGAATCTTGAAACTTAAACTGTAAAACCTGTTCTCTGTCTTCCGGTTGTGTCTGCCTTCTGGGCTCTGTCTGTCAGCTCCTGGGTCAACCATAACACATACATTCACAGCCTGTTCAGTGGATTTTTATTTTATTTTAGCGCTGTTGTCGTGCGTTGCCTGTGCTGCTCCACAGCCTGTCCAGTGGATTTTTATTTTATTTTTAGCACTGTTGTCATGCGTTACCTGTGCTGTTCCACAGCTGTCCAGTGGATTTTATTTTATTTTTTACCACTGTTGTCGTGTGTTACCTGCGCTGCTCCACAGCCTGTTCAGTGGATTTTATTTTATTTTTGGCACTGTTGTCGTGTGTTACCTGCGCTGCTCCACAGCCTGTTCAGTGGATTTTTGTTTTTTTTTGGCACTGTTGTCGTGCGTTACCTGTGCTGCCCAGCCTGTCCAGTGGTTTTATTTTATTTTTTTTAGCACTGTTGTCGTGCGTTACCTGTGCTGCTCCACAGCCTGTCCAGTGGATTTGATTTTGATTTTATTTTTTTTAGCACTGTTGTCGTGCGTTACCTGTGCTACTCCACAGCCTGTCCAGTGGATTTTGATTTTTATTTTATTTTTTTAGCACTGTTGTCGTGTGTTACCTGTGCTGCTCCACAGCCTGTCTAGTGGATTTTTATTTTATTTTTTACCACTGTTGTCGTGTGTTACCTGTGCTGCTCCGCAGCCTGTCCAGGGGTTTTTATTTTTTATTTTTTTTTTTTATTTTTTTAGCACTGTTGTCGTGCGTTACCTGTGCTGCTCCACAGCCTGTCCAGTGGATTTTGATTTTGATTTTATTTTTTTTAGCACTGTTGTCGTGCGTTACCTGTGCTGCTCCACAGCCTGTCCAGTGGATTTTGATTTTTATTTTATTTTTTTTAGCACTGTTGTCGTGTGTTACCTGTGCTGCTCCACAGCCTGTCCAGTGGTTTTTTTTTATTTTTTAGCACTGTTGTCGTGCGTTACCTGTGCTGCTCCACAGCCTGTCCAGTGGATTTTTATTTTATTTTTTAGCACTGTTGTCGTGCGTTACCTGTGCTGCTCCACAGCCTGTCCAGTGGATTTGATTTTTATTTTATTTTTTTTTTGGCGCTGTTGTCCGTGCGTTACCTGTGCTGCTTCCACAGCCTGTCCAGTGGATTTTTATTTAGCGCTGTTGTCGTGCGTTACCTGTGCTGCTCCACAGCCTGTCCAGTGGATTTTTATTTAGCGCTGTTGTCGTGCGTTACCTGTGCTGCTCCACAGCCTGTCTAGTGGATTTTTATTTGTTTTAGCCTGTTGTCGTGCGTTGCCTTGCTGCTCCACAGCCTGTCCAGTGGATTTTTATTTTTATTTTATTTATTTTTTAGCACTGTTGTTGTGCGTTACCTGTGCTGCTCCACAGACCTGTCAGTGGATTTTTATTTTTATTTATTTTATTTTTAGCACTGTTGTGTGCGTTACCTGTGCTGCTCCACAGCCTGTCCAGTGGATTTTTATTTTTATTTTATTTTATTTTTTAGCACTGTTGTTGTGCGTTACCTGTGCTGCTCCACAGCCTGTCCAGTGGATTTTTATTTTGTTTTAGGCACTGTTGTCGTGCGTTACCTGTGCTGCTCCACAGCCTGTCCAGTGGATTTGATTTAGCACTGTGTCGTGCGTTACCTGTGCTGCTCCACAGCCTGTCCAGTGGATTTTTATTTTGTTTAGCACTGTTGTCGTGCGTTGCCTGTGCTGCTCCACAGCCTGTCCAGTGGATTTTTATTTTTATTTTATTTTATTTTAGCACTGTTGTCGTGCGTTACCTGTGCTGCTCCACAGCCTGTCTAGTGTCGGATTCCCTGTTTGGGAATCCGTTAGCTTAGCGTAGCTACTAGCTCTTAGCCGTTTTAGCATGGCGGCTTCTCCTGTCTCTCCCGTACTTTTCGGCTCTGGGTGTGAAATGTTTAGTTATTCCTCGGCCTCTTTTAGCAGTAACGGTACTTGTAATAAGTGCAGCTTATTCGTAGCTTTGGAGGCCAGCCTGGGCGAATTGGAGGCTCGGCTCCGCACCGTGGAAAATTCTACAGCTAGCCAGGCCCTGTAGTCGGTGCGGACCAAGGTAGCTTAGCCGCCGTTAGTCCCCCCTGGCAGACCCCGTGCAGTCGGGAAGGCAGGCTGACTGGGTGACTGTGAGGAGGAAGCGTAGCCCTAAACAGAAGCCCCGTGACACCGTCAACCCGTTCACATCTCTAACCGTTTTTCCCCACTCGACGATACACTCGCCGAGGATCAAACTCTGGTTATTGGCGACTCTGTTTTGAGAAATGTGAAGTTAGCGACACCAGCAACCATTGTCAATTGTCTTCCGGGGGCCAGAGCAGGCGACATCGAAGGACATTGAAATTGCTGGCTAAGGCTAAGCGTAAATTTGTAAGATTGTAATTCACGTCGGCAGTAATGACACTCGGTTACGCCAATCGGAAGGTCACTTAAATTAACATTGAATCGGTGGTGTAACTTTGCAAAAACAATGTCGGACTCTGTTGTTTTCTCTGGGCCCCTCCCCAATTCAGACCGGGAGTGACATGTTTAGCCGCATGTTCTCTTTGAATTGCTGGCTGTCTGAGTGGTGTCCAAAAAATGAGGTGGCTTCATTGATAATTGGCAAAGCTTCTGGGGAAAACCTGGTCTTGTTAGGAGAGACGGCATCCATCCCACTTTAGAGGGAGCAGCTCTCATTTCTAGAAATCTGGCCAATTTTTTGGGATCCTCACAAACTGTGACTGTCTAGCGTTGGGACCAGGAGGCAGAGCTGTGGTCTTATCCACCTCTCTGCAGCTTCTCTCCCCCTGCCATCCCCCTATTACCCCATCCCCGTAGAGACGGTGCCCTGCTCCCAGACCACCAATAACTAGCAAAAAATCTATTTAAGCATAAAAAATTCAAAAAGAAAAAATAATATAGCACCTTCAATTGCACCACAGACTAAAACAGTTAAATGTGGTCTATTAAACATTAGGTCTCTTTCTTCTAAGTCCCTGTTGGTAAATTATATAATAATTGATCAACGTATTGATTTATTCTGCCTAACAGAAACTTGGTTACAGCAGGATGAATATGTTAGTTTAAATGAGTCAACACCCCCGAGTCACACTAACTGTCAGAATGCTCGTAGCACGGGCCGGGGCGGAGGATTAGCAGCAATCTTCCATTCCAGCTTATTAATTAATCAAAAACCTAGACAGAGCTTTAATCATTTGAAAGCTGTCTCTTAGTCGTGTCCATCCAAATTGGAAGTCCCAAAAAACCAGTTTCTTGTTATATCTATCGTCCAGCCTGGCGTTACTGTGAGTTTCTCTGTGAATTTCAGACCTTTTGTCTGCACTAGTGCTTAGCTCAGATAAGATAATTATAGTGGGCGATTTTAACATCCACACAGAGCTGAGAATGACAGCCTCAACACGTGCATTTAATCTATTATTAGACTCTCTTGGCTTTGCTCAAAACGTAAATGAGTCCACCCCCCACTTTAATCATATTTTAGATCTTGTTCTGACTTATGGTATGGAAATAGAAGACTTTAACAGTATTCCCTGAAAACTCCCCTTTTGTCTGATCATTTTTTTAATAACATTTACATTTACCCTGATGGACTACCCTGCAGTGGGGGAATAAGTTTCATTACACTAAGTACTTTCAGAAAGCGCTGTAACTAGGTTTAAGGATATGATTCCTTCTTTATGTTCTCTAATGTCATATACCAACACAGAGCAGAGTAGCTACCTAAACTCTGTAAGGGAGTTAGAGTATCTTGTCAATAGTTTTACATCCTCATTGAAGACAACTTTGGATGCTGTAGCTCCTCTGAAAAAGAGAGCTTTAAATCAGAAGTGTCTGACTCCGTGGTATAACTCACAAACTCGTAGCTTAAAGCAGATAACCCGTAAGTTGGAGAGGAAATGGCGTCTCACTAATTTAGAAGATCTTCACTTAGCCTGGAAAAAGAGTTTGTTGCTCTATAAGAAAGCCCTTCGTGAAGCTAGGACATCTTTCTACTCATCACTAATTGAAGAAAATAAGAACAACCCCAGGTTTCTTTTCAGCACTGTAGCCAGGCTGACAAAGAGTCAGAGCTCTATTGAGCTGAGTATTCCATTAACTTTAACTAGTAATGACTTCATGACTTTCTTTGCTAACAAAATTTTGAATATTAGAGAAAAATAATCATAAACATCCAAAGATGTATCGTTATCTTTGGCTGCTTTCAGTGATGCCGGTTATTTGGTTAGACTCTTTCTCTCCGAATTGTTCTGTCTGAGTTATTTTCATTAGTTTACTCTCATCCAACCATCAACATGCTTATTAGACCCCATTCCTGCCAGGCTGCTCAAGGAAGTCCTACCATTATTTAATGCTTCAATCTTAAATATGATCAATCTATCTTTGTTAGTTGGTTATGTACCACAGGCCTTTAAGGTGGCAGTAATTAAACCATTACTTAAAAAGCCATCACTTGACCCAGCTATCTTAGCTAATTATAGGCCAATCTCCAACCTTCCTTTTCTCTCAAAGATTCTTGAGAGGGTAGTTGTAAAACAGCTAACTGATCACCTGCAGAGGAATGGTCTATTTGAAGAGTTTCAGTCAGGTTTTAGAATTCATCATAGTACAGAAACAGCATTAGTGAAGGTTACAAATGATCTTCTTATGGCTTCGGACAGTGGACTTATCTCTGTGCTTGTTCTGTTGGACCTCAGTGCTGCTTTTGATACTGTTGACCATAAAATTTTATTACAGAGATTAGAGCATGTCATAGGTATTAAAGGCATTGCGCTGCGGTGGTTTGAATCATATTTGTCTAATAGATTACAGTTTGTTCATGTAAAATGGGGAATCTTCTTCACAGACTAAAGTTAATTATGGAGTTCCACAAGGTTCTGTGCTAGGACCAATTTTATTCACTTTATACATGCTTCCCTTGGGCAGTATTATTAGACGGTATTGCTTAAATTTTCATTGTTACGCAGATGATACCCAGCTTTATCTATCCATGAAGCCAGAGGATACGCACCAATTAGCTAAACTGCAGGATTGTCTTACAGACATAAAGACATGGATGACCTCTAATTTCCTGCTTTTAAACTCAGATAAAACTGAAGTTATTGTACTTGGCCCCACAAATCTTAGAAGCATGGTGTCTAACCAGATCGTTACTCTGGATGGCATTTCCCTGATCTCTAGTAATACTGTGAGAAATCTTGGAGTTATTTTTGATCAGGATATGTCATTCAAAGCGCATATTAAACAAATATGTAGGACTGCCTTTTTGCATTTACACAATATCTCTAAAATCAGAAAGGTCTTGTCTCAGAGTGATGCTGAAAAACTAATTCATGCATTTATTTCCTCTAGGCTGGACTATTGTAATTCATTATTATCAGGTTGTCCTAAAAGTTCCCTAAAAAGCCTTCAGTTGGTTCAGAATGCTGCAGCTAGAGTACTGACGGGGACTAGCAGGAGACAGCATATCTCACCCGTGTTGGCCTCCCTTCATTGGCTTCCTGTTAATGCTAGAATAGAATTTAAAATTCTTCTTCTTACTTATAAGGTTTTGAATAATCAGGTCCCATCTTATCTTAGGGACCTCGTAGTACCATATTACCCCCATTAGAGCGCTTCGCTCTCAGACTGCGGGCTTACTTGTAGTTCCTAGGGTTTGTAAGAGTAGAATGGGAGGCAGAGCCTTCAGCTTTCAGGCTCCTCTCCTGTGGAACCAGCTCCCAATTCAGATCAGGGAGACAGATACCCTCTCTACTTTTAAGATTAGGCTTAAAACTTTCCTTTTCGCTAAGGCTTATAGTTAGGGCTGGATCGGGTGACCCTGGACCATCCCTTGGTTATGTTGCTTTAGACGTAGACTGTGTTTCATAATTATTGTATGGCCTTGCCTTGCAATGTGGAGCGCCTTGGGGCAACTGTTTGTTGTGATTTGGCGCTATACAAGAAAAAAGTTGATTGATTGATTGATTCAGATAGGAGTGATGATAATTATTAAGTAACTGTTTTCATACAGTGTTAACATTGTTTTCATGATGAGCTGATCTCATTAATGCGCACACACATGTATGCACACACGCTTGTGTGCATGCACGTGTTTGTACAAGCACATGCACGTGCGCACGCACGCACAAAACAAAACTGTGCTGTCTGGAGGCTGTTGGCAAGAAGTTGAAATGAAAAGCTGCACTAATTTCTGACGTGATTTTTTATTTCGCTACCATTCAGTGGTGAAAGCGCAACACAGCATCTGTTCACTCTGAGCATAGAAAAAAAAAAAATTGAACATAGTGCCGTCACAGTGATATTCTCATATACTAATTAATTAGACATTTTCCAACCATAATAAACTACTTTTACCACTTTTCATGCAGCCAATACCATTCAACTCAGCTTTGCCTCGTTGAACGGTATGTTCCAGCTTTCACCTCATGAAATACTCGTACCATTGAACTTACAAACATTCATTATTTGTATACTAAAATAGCTTGGTCCCACCTCTGGTTACAATATATATATATATATATATATATATATAAAAAAAAAAAATCAACCAACACTGTCACAAGTCCACTTGGGCTGGGACAATACACTCATCCCCTGATATGATATGTATAGGGCTGGGTATCGAAAAACGGTTCCTGTTTAAGAATCGCTAAGAAATGGTTTGACCCACTGACATCAACAGCCTTTTGACTCAACGATTCCCTTATCGGTCGTTCAGCTGACATTACGCCTGAGCGGCTGTTATTTTTGAGGGTGTTTTTAACGCAAAAATGATAATTTCTCTACATTGATAGCAGACCCGCTGCAGAGCTTGAACCAACGAAGTAGCACTTCAACTCGCTGCTTCGTTGGTTCTCTGCTTTACTTTTTTTCAGAAGCCCAGGTCCACAATTTCTTCATTAACCCCTTTCAACTCCATTTAAAGACGGCAACTGTGAGTCACTTTTGTGCCGATTAAACTCATTAACTGGGACTCTTGTCTTGTGGGAAAGAAACGAGACTCGTCCTTCCATTCCTGTTTGTGGGACTAAGTGCACAGCTCCAAACGCTAAAGTTGGATAGAGTTCGGTTGAAATTAATAACTTCAAAGCGGATCACCATTTTAAATCAAACAACACCTCTTTCCAAAAGTTGTACAGACAACATTCTACAACCGACCAAAACTGTTTTTTTTCCTGCCAAAATGAGATGTCCTTTGTTCTTTATGAATTACATCCTGATGTCCTCAGCACAGCCGGCTGCAAGAGCTCAGCTCAGAGTCTATAGAGTTACATTTGGGCCATGAATGTCTGAAAGGAAATGTTTTTGACAAAAAACTACAGATTTTATTTATTTCTATACAGAGATCTAAGATCCACTGACTATGTACAGATTTTATTTATTTTTATTTATGTCCAGAAATCAAGGATCCAGTGACCAATTTCATATTTAGCGGCTAGCTTAGCCGCCATTAGCTGTCCCCCAGCAGATCCTGAGCAGCCGGGAAAGCAGGCCGGCTGGGTGACTGTGAGGAAGAAACATAGTTCTAAACAGAAGCCCCCTGTACACCACCAACCCGTTCACATCTCTAACCGTTTTTCCCCACTCGGCGACACACCCGCCGAGGATCAAACTCTGGTTATTGGTGACTCTGTTTGAGAAATGTGAAGCTAGCGACACCAGCAACCATAGTCAAATGTCTTCCGGGGGACAGAGCAGGCAACACTGAAGGAAATTTGAAACTGCTGGCTAAGGCTAAGCGTAAATTTGGTAAGACTGTAATTCACGTCGGCAGTAACGACACCCGGTTACGCCAATCGGAGGTCACTAAAATTAATATTGAATCGGTGTGTAACTTTACAAAAACAATGTCGGACTCTGTAGTTTTCTCTGGGCCCATCCCCAATCGGACCGGGAGTGACATGTTTAGCCGCATGTTCTCCCTGAATTGCTGGCTGTCTGAGTGGTGTTCACAGATAATTGGCAAAGCTTCTGGGGAAAACCTGGGCTTGTTAGGAGATACGGCATCCATCCCACTTTGGATAGAGCAGCTCTCATCTCTAGAAATCTGGCCAATTTTATTAAAACCCTCCAAATCGTGACTATCCGGGGTTGGGACCAGGAAGCAGAGTTGTAGTCTTACACACCTCTCTGCAGCTTCTCTCCCCCTGCCATCCCCCCAATACCCCATCCCCGTAGAGACGGTGCCCGCTCCCAGACCACCAATAACCAGCAAAAATCTATTTAAGCATAAAAATTCAAAACGAAAAAAATAATATAGCACCTTCAACTGCACCAAAGACTAAAACAGTTAAATGTGGTTTATTAAATATTAGGTCTCTCTTCTAAGTCCCTGTTAGTAAATGATATAATAATTGATCAACATATTGATTTATTCTGCCTTACAGAAACCTGGTTACAGCAGGATGAATATGTTAGTTTAAATGAGTCAACACCCCCGAGTCACACTAACTGTCAAAATGCTCGAAGCACGGGTAGAGGAGGAGGAGTAGCAGCAATCTTCCACTCCAGCTTATTAATTAATCAAAGACCCAGACAGAGCTTTAATTCATTTGAAAGCTTGACTCTTAGTCTTGTCCATCAAAATTGGAAGTCCCAAAAAACAGTTTTATTTGTTGTTATCTATCGTCCACCTGGTCGTTACTGTGAGTTTCTTTGTGATTTTTCAGACCTTTTGTCTGACTTAGTGCTTAGCTCAGATAAGATAATTATAGTGGGTGATTTTAACATCCACATAGATGCTGAGAATGACAGCCTCAACACTGCATTTAATCTATTATTAGACTCAGTTGGCTTCGCTCAAAATGTAAATGAGCCCACCCACCACCTTAGCCACACTTTAGATCTTGTTCTGACATATGGCATAGAAATTGAAGACTTAACAGTATTCCCTGAAAACCACTTTTTGTCTGATCATTTCTTAATAATATTTACATTTACTTTAATGGACTACCCAGCAGTGGGGAATAAGTTTCATTACAGTAGACGTCTTTCTGAAAGTGCTCTAACTAGGTTTATGGATATGATTCCTTCTTTGTTATGTTCTTCAATGCCATATACCAACACAGTGCAAAGTAGCTACCTAAACTCTGTAAGTGAGATAGATTATCTTGTCAATAGCTTTACATCCTCATTGAGCACAACTTTGGATGCTGTAGCTCCTCTGAAAAAGAGAGCCTTAAATCTTAAGTGCCTGACTCCGTGGTTTAACCCACAAACTCACAGCTTAAAGCAGATAAACCGTAAGGTGGAGAGGAAATAGTGTCTCACTAATTTAGAAGATCTTCATTTAGCCTGGAAAAAGAGTCTGTTGCTCTATTAAAAAAGACCTCCGTAAAGCTAGGACATCTTACTATTCATCACTAATTGAAGAAAATAAGAACAACCCCAGGTTTCTTTTCAGCACTGTAGCCAGGCTGACAAAGAGTCAGAGCTCTATTGAACTGAGTATTCCTTTAACTTTAACTAGTAATGACTTGATTACTTCCTTTGCAAATAAAATTTTAACTATTAGAGAAAAAATTATTCATAACCATCCCAAAGACATATCTTTATGTTCGACTGCTTTCAGTAATGCTGGTATTTGGTTAGACTCTTTCTCTCCGATTGTTCTGTCTGAGTTACTTTCATTAGTCACTTTCTCCAAACCATCAACATGTCTATTAGACCCCATTCCTACCAGGCTGCTCAAGGAAGCCCTACTGTAAATTAATGCTTTGATCTTAAATATGATCAATCTATCTTTATTAGTTGGCTATGTACCACAGGCTTTTAAGGTGGCAGTAATTAAACCATTACTTAAAAAGCCATCACTTGACCCAGCTACCTTAGCTAAATATAGGCCAATCTCCAACCTTCCTTTTCTCTCAAAAATTCTTGAAAGGGTAGTTGTAAAACAGCTAACTGATCATCTGCAGAGGAATGGTCTATTTGAAGAGTTTCAGTCAGGTTTAGAATTCATCATAGTACAGAAACAGCATTAGTGAAGGTTACAAATGATCTTCTTATGGCCTCAGACAGTGGACTCATCTCTGTGCTCATCCTGTTAGACCTCAGTGCAGCTTTTGATACTGTTGACCATAAAATTTTATTACAGAGATTAGAGCATGCCATAGGTATTAAAGGCACTGCACTGCAGTGGTTTGAATCATATTTATCTAATAGATTACAATTTGTTCATGTAAATGGGGAGTCTTCTTCATGGACTAAGGTTAATTAGGAGTTCCACAAGGTTCAGTGCTAGGACTGATTTTATTCACTTTATATATGCTTCCCTTAGGCAGTATTATTAGAAAGCATTGCTTAAATTTTCATTGTTACGCAGATGATACCCAGCTTTATCTATCCATGAAGCCAGAGGACACACACCAATTAGTTAAACTGCAGGAATGTCTTTCAGACATAAAGACATGGAGGACCTCTAATTTCCTGCTTTTAAATTCAGATAAAACTGAAGTTATTGTACTTGCCCCCACAAATTTAGAACATGGTGTCTAACCAGATCCTTACTCTGGATGGCATTACCCTGACCTCCAGTAATACTGTGAGAAATCTTGGAGTCATTTTTGATCAGGATATGTCCTTCAATGCACATATTAACCAAATACGTAGGACTGCTTTTTTGCATTTGCGCAATATCTCTAAAATTAGAAAGGTCTTTTCTCAGAGTGATGCTGAAAAACTAATTCATGCATTTATTTCTTCTAGGCTGGACTATTGTAATTCATTATCATCAGGTTGTCCTAAAAGTTCCCTGAATAGCCTTCAGTTAATTCAAAATGCTGCAGCTAGAATACTGACAGGGACTAGAAGGAGAGAGCATATTTCACCCATATTGGCTTCTCTTCATTGGCTCCCTGTTAATTCCAGAAAAGAATTTAAAATTCTTCTTCTTACTTATGAGGTTTTGAATAATCAGGTCCCATCTTATCTTAGGAACCTCATAGTACCATATCACCCCAATAGAGCGCTTTGCTCTCAGACTGCAGGCTTACTTGTAGTTCCTCGGGTTTGTAAGAGTAGAATGGGAGGCAGAGCCATCAGCTTTCAGGCTCCTCTCCTGTGGAACCAGCTCCCAATTCGGATTAGGGAGACAGACACCCTCTCTACTTTTAAGATTAAGCTTAAAACTTTCCTTTTTGAAAAAGCTTATAGTTAGGGCTGGATCAGGTGACCCTGAACCATCCCTTAGTTATGCTGCTATAGACTTAGACTGCTGGGGGGTTTCCCATGGTGTTTCTTTTTATTCACCTCTTTGTGCTCTGTATGCACCACTCCGCTTTTAATCATTGGTGATTGATCTCTGCTCCCTCCACAGCATGTCTTTTCCTGGTTTTCCTCCCTCAGCCCCAACCAGTCCCAGCAGAAGACTGCCCCTCCCTGAGCCTGGTTCTGCTGGAGGTTTCTTCCTGTTAAAAGGGAGTTTTCCTTCCCACTGTCGCCAAGTGCTTGCTCATAGGGGGTCGTTTTGACCGTTGGGGTTTTTCTGTAATTATTGTATGGCTTTTGCCTTACAATATAAAGCGCCTTGGGGCGACTGTTTGTTGTGATTTGGCGTTATATAAATAAAATTGATTTGATTTTGATTTATTTACAAGAAGTCTCAATAAAATGTTCTTGATATAGAAAATCTGTAAAGCCTATTTTTAGTACACAGAAAATTCACAAGAGGGAAATGAAAAGGGAAATTCATAAGGGAATCGATAAAGAATCGAATCGATAAGCAGAATTGATAATGGCATCGATACCAATAACGTCTTGTCAATACCCATCCCTAGATATGTATCACAATACTTGGGTGCCCGTTCCATATGCATCACAAAACATAAGAAATGCAATTCTACAAGTATTGTAATTTGATATTACAAGATATTGTGATTTTTGTTTGCTTTTTTAACACAAGACCATGAGGAAAGCAAAATACCAAAGCACCTCACTTTTTTCCAGAACACCCATACTGTACATTTGGCATTTAAATAATTAAAATACTTTATGAAGTAAAGTGCC
The DNA here is from genome assembly GCF_902500255.1 of Thalassophryne amazonica. Taxonomy (NCBI): domain Eukaryota; kingdom Metazoa; phylum Chordata; class Actinopteri; order Batrachoidiformes; family Batrachoididae; genus Thalassophryne; species Thalassophryne amazonica. The sequence continues at coordinate 90,139,402 of NC_047104.1, read as the reverse complement.
TGCCAGTTAACCCCAGACTTGGCTGCATGAAAAGTGGTAAAAGTAGTTTATTATGGTTGGACAATGTCTAATTAATTAGTATATCACTATAATGGCACTATGTTCAATTATTTTTTTTCTGTGCTCAAAGTGAAAAACAGATGCTGTGTTGCACTTTCACCACTGAAGCGGCCTGTTCATACAGATCAGCAGGCCGCTCTGACAGATCAGCCAGCTGAGAAAAATGACTTGCAAGCGGTTCACACATCTCAACCTTTAAACATACAAGTAAAGACTAGGATTGGGTATTGACAGTAGTGGGTACAGCTAACCAAAAAATTGGCTTCAATAACAGATAATGAGCTAACTGAAAAATTATCTTTTATAAAGCTAAACCGAAGACGCCGGACAAGATGGCGCCTGTGCTTGGCAACGCCACTGCTCTCATCCTCCTTTGTAGATTGTTATTGTTTGTTTTATAATGAATGTGGTCATAACAGTTCAAGTATCTTATGGTCACGTCTCTGCTCTCCGGAGTTACGATCGTGGCTCTCTTTTTGCCATAAAAAAGTCAATGGAGTCCTTTTTTAGTGACTGGGGAAAGTACAGTCAAACGTTTCCTCCACTGTTTATCTTTTCACCGGACTCACCCACGTGCTTGCTGCTGTTTCGAACTCTGGGTAGGAGGAAGAGGCAGATAAAGCAAGGCGTTGGGTCCAGCGTCCAGGTGAGGCGCAAACAGGCTTTGCGTCTGCGGATCGCTATGCTGGATCACCAGTGTTAACGGGCGATTCCTCTCCTCGAGGCCCGCTGTGGTGTCGGTGTGTCCTCGTCGCCCTCTGCCGGAGTCCTCATGGCCAGTGTTCCGAAGCCGGTGGGACGCTGGAGTTTGGGACCACTGGAGAGTGTCGCCTTCGTGTCTTCCAGTGTCTGCACCTGTCACCCGGCGTGTGGCTTCCGGACACGACTGGAGACCGTGTAGCCGTGTTGCGTGCCTTCATCCAATCCCACTGTGCCTGGCCGATGTGAAGACTGTGACGTCACCCTTGTCTCGGCTGGGACTGTTGAATGTCCGCTTAATTGCAAACAAATCTTTTTCCCTGAATGAACTTTTTATCAGGTGTAACTTGGATGTTTTGTTCCTCACAGAGACATGGCAGAGAGAAGGGGAGTTTATTCATTTATATGAACTCTGTCCTGATGGATGCTCTGTTTTTGGGATGCCCCACCCCTCTCGTTGAGGAGGTCCTACGGTGGTCTTCAGGAACAGCTTCACTTGCAAAGTGATGAACACTCAAACCTTTCCCTCCTTTGAATCACAGGTGTTTAAAGTTGGTTCTACTGACTTCCTCCTGGCCACGCTGCTGTCTTTTTAAAGGACTTTAGTGACTTTTTATCATCAATAATAAAGTTGGAAAACATTTTAATTATTGGTGATTTTAATATTCATGTTGATGACAGCACTTCTTCCACTGCAACGGAACTTTTAACACTGACTGAGACTTTTAATTTTGAGTAGCATGTTTCTGGTCCCACTCAATAGCAAGGCCACACTCTTGACTTGGTTTTCTCTCTTGGCCTTAATGTTGACAATCTCTGTATAGAGGATGTTCACATGAGCAATCATTGGTGTGTTTTATTTGATTTTTCTTCATTGAGAACACTGCAGCTAGTTTCTCAGCCAGGTTTGATTCTAAGCTGCTCATGGAGTGTCATAATGTGGACAGCCTTCTTCACACTTTCAGCAGTCATTGAATAAGGAAAAAACCCCAGGTGCTGTTTGACACCATCAGCTGTATTGTGTGTCCTGTTGCTCCATTAACACCTGTATCCTGCAAAGCTGACAGCAATGGTTTTCTTAAGTTTTTTTGTCTACAAAATTCAAGACATCAAAGCTAATCTCCCACTGCACATGTACTGTGTCCCTGATGTTGTTGAGCCTGCTCCTCGGACATGGTCCTTTTTTTAATCCGGTAACACAGGCTGATATCTCAGCTTTGATAACCACGATGAAGCCCTCTGTATGTCCTTCTGATGTGCTACCGTGTAGACTCTTTGTTTAATGTGTTTGATGTCACGGGCCCCTGGGTTACCGAGTTGATAAATGTCTCCCTGTCTTCCTTTGCATTCCCCAGCTCTTTTAAACATGCATTTGTGGAACCATTTCTCAAAAAGTCTAATCTGGACCCTTCTGATCTGAAAAACCTCTGACCTATCTCCAAACTTCCATTCCTGTCCAAAATCTTAGAGAAGGTGGTTTATGATCAGTTAATTTATTTCTTAGTGAATTCCAATATGTTTGACACCTATCAGTCTGGTTTCCGCAGGCATCACTCTACGGAAACCGCCCTACTCAAAGGTATCTAGTGATATTTTGATGTATGCGGATTGTGTAAAATGTACTGTTCTAGTCCAATCAGATCTTTCCTCCGCATTTGACACTGTTAATCATAAAATCCTGCAAACAAGACTATGCAATTCGGTCGGTTTGTCAGGGACCATTCTAGCGTGGTTCATCTCTTTGTCAGGTCGTAGTTTTAGTGTCACTGCAAATCAGATCATTTCTGACTCTGCCAGTTTGACGTGTGGTGTACCCCAGGGTTCTGTTTTGGGCCCAGTATTGTTGTTGCTCTATGTTTTCCCCTTGGAAAAGATTATCCAGGAGTTTGTTGATGTTTCTTATCATTTATTTGCTGATGAAATCCAAATTTACTGCTCATTTAAAACCTCTGAGATCTAGAAACTGGACTCTCTGCTGAACTGCCTTGAGAAAATAAAACAATGGCTCGGCGCAAATTCCCTGCAGTTTGTTTTGGTTAAAACCGAGGTGCTGGTGGTTGCCCCCGATGATGTCATTTTGGGGATTAAACAGTATTTAGGTCTTTTGAGCTCATCTGCAAAATCTAGCCTGAGCAAACTAGGTGTTATCTTTGATAAAGAAATGTCATTTGAGTATCATTCCAAGCAGCTAACCAAAAACTGTTTCTACCAGCTGAGGAAGATTTCCAAACTCAGATCAACTGTTTCAAAAGATGATCTTGAGTTGATTATTCATGCGTTTGTGTCTTCTCGTTTGGAATACTGCAACAGTTTGTTTACCTGTCTAAATAAAAAGGAGCTGTCCCGTCTGCAGCAAGGCTGCTGTCCCGCTCAAACAGAGGGACTCATATTTCTCCTATTTTAAAGTCTCTTCATTGGCTCCCAGTGTCATTTTGTTTCCATTTTAAAATCCTGGTCTTGACCTTTAGAGCTTTGCATGGCCAGGCTCCCTCCTACATTAGAGACCTGTTATGTCCCTACACTCCCTCTCGGAGCCTGAGGTCAGTGGATCAGAACCTCCTGAGGGTCCCTCGTATCCACTTTAAGACCCGAGAAGATCGCTCTTTCCAGGCCATTGCGCCGAGGCTATGGAATGATCTCCCTTTGTCTCTTCCTTCGTTGGACTCTGTTGATGTTTTTAAGAGCAGACTTAAAACCCATGTGTTTCTCCAGGCCTTCAAACAGGGCTGTTTTATGACCACTGTGTCTTAGTGCTATTTTAATGTGATGTACATTGTATTTTTCTCTGAATTTTTATCTACGTGTGCCTTTTGTAAAGCACCTTGTGACTTCCCTTGTCTGTGAAAGGTGCTATATAAATAAACATTACTTACTTACTTACTGATAAAACACCCAAAAATTTATTGGAAGCTACAGATAACCGATAACTTCCAGTATTGTCTCCGGTACACTTGCAACTACTAACAAACTGATTTTGAGTTTTAACACCACAACCGCTTCTGGTAGCATCAAAGGCGACTACAGACCCAAACAATGAGTCAGCACTTCTGTCTTTGTGTGCCCTGTTTATTACATAGCTTCTAGCAGCGAAGTAGTTGAGAGGAGCAGCGAAGCCCAACTCTCTACTCAATAACAGTGTTGCCGTGAGGTGGAGGTCTTGGAAAATAAAGCAATGCTGACTTGTGGTTTGGTTTATAAATAGAATTAATACTGATAGAATAATTCCATTAATGTCAATTCTGTCATTTGTACAAAGTTAAAATATAACATGATCAGGACTCTGAGGAAGATGTGACTCTCACATCGAAACGTCAGTCCCTTTGAACGTTTTTTTTCAGCACCTTATTAAAGACTTTTTGCACTTATCTCTGTGCTGCACCAGTTATTTGTTCTTTTTTAAAATATATATCTTTTAATATTGAATAATGCACTAATTCTGAAGTTTTGTGACAAACACAGACAGACGCCAAAGGGATTATGGGTAAAATGTGCCTCCGCTAACACTGATTGGTTGACTCATTCATTCTATGTAAACCAAGATGTTAATGTGAGGTGTGTTGTGTGTTGGTGTTTACAGATAAATGTGCTTTTGTAAAATATGTCATTTTTTTATTTGTAAAAAAAAAAAAAAAAGGCATTTTCAAAAAAAAGCCAAGTTGTAATTAGATAACCGTCTGATATAAATGGTATCAAAATAAATAGAAGAACACTGCCATGATCTACTGGTGCCCAGACACTCAGTACTTAAGCTGGGCTTACACTGTGTGAGTTTTGGCCCTTTTTCAGCTGATTTTTCACTCGTGCAAGAATTTTTTTGGATCGCGCTGAGTTTCAGCTTAATCATGCACCCTGCATTGTGTAGTATACATGGTGTAACAAGCTGCAATTAACCTCTCATGATCACCTCCCGATCGGCAATCGTATGGTCGGATGAAAATCAAACCTGTTTGATATTCTGGTCAGCCGTCATGAGGGTATCCCACTGCTGAAGTGCTACAAGCGTCCAACCTCTCGCACTGCGCATGTGCAAACACTGGTGCGGAATTGGAGAGAGCATAAACAGTGATCATCTCTTTGGGAGAGCAGCTTCTGTTTCTTTTTCCTCCCTTTCTTCAACTCATGTAAAGTCTTGTATTGTTTGTTTGTTTTTTTTGTTAAAACTGATGTCTCCCATTGAGAGTTTTTGTAAAAATAAGAAATGCAAATAAAGTTTGAAAAAAAAGCTTCTGTTTACATTTTGCTTCTGGAAACATGAGTCTGACGTGTGGTTTTAGAACGTACAATGTGAGCAGTCAGATCGCATCAGAGCATCGGGCCGTATAGTGTGAGAACATAAATTGTGCGCTCTGAACTTTTACACCGTGTGGTTTTGTCGTACAGTTTGAGCTGGAGCCGAGTACAATAATTGAAAATATCGTACAGTGTCTGCCCAGCTTTAGGGCAAATACTGCCATGAACACTACTGGCTAGTAGATGGCAGGAGAGGCTGTGAAAACTTGTCAAAACAAAATTCCAGATAATCTGTGTCTGCTACATTTAAGATGCTTGGAATTTAATAAACGCAAACTGAATTTCAGACATCTTATATTACTCTGGAACAAAGATGACAGACAGTGTTTGACATAAGCAGGACTCTAAACAGCAAACAGGAATCGATTGCAATGATTCCAGTTGAAAATAATGCAGAAGCAACCTGAGCTTCTTCTGGCATTTTTACATGAAACAAACAATAACATCTATAAATCCAGAGAATATATTCACGAGAGTTTTAGGCACAATATACAAAGAGTTTAATGCTGTTGTCCGTGTGGAGCCTGATCAGAGCGCCTCAAATGCATTTGTTCTGTCGTGAATGTACTGACATTACCCATAATGCACTGCTGGGCACAGCATGTCCACACTAAAACTTTCAAAATTAGTGCATTACTTTAAAACTAAAATATATATCTGATATTTTCACTTTATAAAACTTCAGACGTGACATTAATTTAAGTAACTTGTCCGAAATTAGTTTGGTTAAAATTTTAACAATAACTTAAAACTGTATGCCTCTGGATGACTTGGGTGATATTGCCAGCATATCAGTATGGGGTCAAAAGAAATGAGCTTTTTTCTTTTCTGTGACAAGTTCTCCTTTGCCTGCAGAGGATAGAGTGGTTTCTTTTAGAACCAGCTCTCCTTTGTTTACGGAGGATAGAACTGCGCATCTACTACAAAACATTCAACAGGTAGGTACTCAACAAAATTACTGGACCAAAACTTATCGGAAGATAATTAGCCCGATAATGGTTTTCAAAGTTATCTGAAAAGCTAATCTGACAGTGAAAACATTATCTGTGCCCACCACTGGGTATTGATAAGATTTTATCGATATCAATTCCACTTATTGATCCGATTCTTTATTGATTCCCTTATCAATACCTCCTGTGATTTTTTCTATGTACTAAAAGCAGGCTTTACAGGTTTTCTATGTCAACAACATTTTATTGAGTCTTAAAGTAAATAAATATGACATTGGTCACTGGATCCTTGATCTCTGGACATAAATAAAAATTAATAAAAATCTGTACATGGTGGAACCTACATCTCTGGACATAAATAGAAATAATAAAATATTCTGTTCAGGTATTAATGAGACAAATTTAACTCCAAAGAACTGAGCTGTGGTCTTGCAGTCGGCTGCGCTGCAAGTCAAGATCAATGTAATTCCTAAAGAATGGAGGACGTCTAATTTTAGAGGGAAAAAAAAAAAAACCAGTTTTGGTCTGTTGTAGTTTCCTGTCAGTATTACAATGTTTGGAAAGAGGTGTCATTTGATTTAAAGTGGTGATTCGCTTTGAAGTTATTAATTCCGACCGAAATCTATCTTTCCAACATGTGGAACCGCGCAGTTAATCCCACAAAACAGATTATATTATTATTATTATTATGATGATCATTATTATTACCACCTTTACCTGAGGGACAGTAACTTCAGTTTACAAACCAATGAAGTGGGTGCAGCTCACGCTAGAGAACCACCGCGTGCACTGCCACACGAAAAGTTAATGAGGAACAAATAAAAACTCTGGTGTGCAACGAAGGTACGATTCTCATTTCTTTCCCGCAACAAGACAAGAGTCCCAGCGAGTGACTTTAACCAGCACAAAGATGACTCACGATTGACATCTTTAAATGGCTTGGGGGGGGTGTTAATGAAGAAATTGCTGACCTGCTGCTTCTGAAAAGCAGTGAAGCAGAGAAGCTTCGCCGCTTCAAGCAGCGAAGGAGTGCTGCGTACAGAAATGATCTTTTTCCCGATATACACCCTCAAAAACAACAGCCGCTCTGGCATAATGTGAACTGAAGAACCGATAGGGAATTGTTATGCAAAAAGGCTATTGATGTCAGTGGATCAAATAATTTCTTAGCGATTCTTAACAGGAACCACTTTCAATACCTATATCTAGTAAAGACATAGTACTTACATTTTGCACCATTATTTTTTCTTAGATCTGACTGAAACGGAGGTGACTTCAGATTAAATTTAAAAATAATTTGCACCCTCTGCTGAATAAAAGTTAAAGTCTGGACTTTAAAAATTGATATTGTGAGTATCAATCATTTTTCCAATCCCAAAAGTTCACAACCTCACAGAAATGATTTTGGAGGAATGTAGTCAAAGGAGGCACTTCTTTCTTTCTTGGTCTCTCCCAGCGTATATGTGGTTTTGAAGTTATGTGGAGCTTAAACTGACCTTGTCTGTCAGAGTCTTTCATTTCCAAATCCTAGGTCTGGTGGCCACAAAGGTCACCACTGCTTGTATTATAGCCTTACATAAAAATGAGAACTAAGTATTGCTATTATTTGGTAGTATCATTATTACTATAAGACATCAATGTATCTAAAGAAAAAAAAAGATAAATACAGTATATTCAGATGACTGTAAGTTATCTATGATATGAAAAGCTTGTGTTCACCTGATACTGGAAGCCATATTTACAATATTTTATTTTGACAGGAGACAAACTTCATCAGAATGTGACATCTGTCCAAAAAACATAACTGCTTATGTTCTCCAATGCCATATACCAACACAGGGCAGAGTAGCTACATAAACTCTGTGAGTGGTAAATGGTAAATGGACTGCATTTATATAGCACTTTTCCATCTGCATCAGACGCTCAAAGCGCTTTACAATTATGCCTCACATTCACCCCGATGTCAGGGTGCTGCCATACAAGGCGCTCACTACACACCGGGAGCAATAGGGGATTAAAGGCCTTGCCCAAGGGCCCTTAGTGATTTTCCAGTCAGGCGGGGATTTGAACCCATGATCTTCTGGACTCAAGCCCAACACCTTAACCACTAGACCATCACCTCCAAAGGACAACTTTGGATGCTGTAGCTCCTCTGAAAAAGAGAACCTTAAATCAGAAGTGCCTGACTCCGTGGTATAACTCACAAACTCGCAGCTTAAAGCAGATAACCCGTAAGTTGGAGAGGAAATGGCGTCTCACTAATTTAGAAGATCTTCACTTAGCCTGGAAAAAGAGTCTGTTGCTCTATAATAAGCCCTCCGTAAAGCTAGGACATCTTACTATTCATCACTAATTGAAGAAAATAAGAACAACCCCAGGTTTCTTTTCAGCGCTGGAGCCAGGCTGACAGAGTCAGAGCTCTATTGAACTGAGTATTCCTTTAACTTTAACTAGTAATGACTTGATTACTTCCTTTGCAAATAAAATTTTAACTATTAGAGAAAAAATTATTCATAACCATCCCAAAGACATATCTTTATGTTCGACTGCTTTCAGTAATGCTGGTATTTGGTTAGACTCTTTCTCTCCGATTGTTCTGTCTGAGTTACTTTCATTAGTCACTTTCTCCAAACCATCAACATGTCTATTAGACCCCATTCCTACCAGGCTGCTCAAGGAAGCCCTACTGTAAATTAATGCTTCGATCTTAAATATGATCAATCTATCTTTATTAGTTGGCTATGTACCACAGGCTTTTAAGGTGGCAGTAATTAAACCATTACTTAAAAAGCCATCACTTGACCCAGCTACCTTAGCTAAATATAAGCCAATCTCCAACATTCCTTTTCTCTCAAAAATTCTTGAAAGGGTAGTTGTAAAACAGCTAACTGATCATCTGCAGAGGAATGGTCTATTTGAAGAGTTTCAGTCAGGGTTTAGAATTCATCATAGTACAGAAACAGCATTAGTGAAGGTTACAAATGATCTTCTTATGGCCTCAGACAGTGGACTCATCTCTGTACTTGTTCTGTTAGACCTTAGTGCTGCTTTTGATACTGTTGACCATAAAATTTTATTACAGAGATTAGAGCATGCTATAGGTATTAAAGGCACTGCGCTGCAGTGGTTTGAATCATATTTATCTAATAGATTACAATTTGTTCATGTAAATGGAGAATCTTCTTCACAGACTAAGGTTAATTATGGAGTTCCACAAGGTTCTGTGCTAGGACCAATTTTATTCACTTTATACATGCTTCCCTTAGGCAGTATTATTAGACAACATTGCTTAAATTTCCATTGTTACGCAGATGATACCCAGCTTTATCTATCCATGAAGCCAGAGGATACACACCAATTAGCTAAACTGCAGGATTGTCTTACAGACAAAGACATGGATGACCTCTAATTTCCTGCTCTTAAACTCAGATAAAACTGAAGTTATTGTACTTGGCCCCACAAATCTATGTCATTCAATGCGCATATTAAACAATATGTAGGACTGCTTTTTGCATTTGCGCAATATCTCTAAAATTAGAAAGGTCTTGTCTCAGAGTGATGCTGAAAAACTAATTCATGCATTTATTTCCTCTAGGCTGGACTACTGTAATTCATTATTATCAGGTTGTCCTAAAAGTTCCCTGAAAAGCCTTCAGTTAATTCAAAATGCTGCAGCTAGAGTACTGACAGGGACTAGAAGGAGAGAGCATATTTCACCCATATTGGCCTCTCTTCATTGGCTTCCTGTTAATTCTAGAATAGAATTTAAAATTCTTCTTCTTACTTATAAGGTTTTGAATAATCAGGTCCCATCTTATCTTAGGGACCTCATAGTACCATATCACCCCAATAGAGCGCTTCGCTCTCAGACTGCAGGCTTACTTGTAGTTCCTAGGGTTTTTAAGAGTAGAATGGGAGGCAAAGCCTTCAGCTTTCAGGCTCCTCTCCTCTGGAACCAGCTCCCAATTCAGATCAGGGAGACAGACACCCTCTCTACTTTTAAGATTAGGCTTAAAACTTTCCTTTTTGCTAAAGCTTATAGTTAGGGCTGGATCAGGTGACCCTGAACCATCCGTTAGTTATGCTGCTATAGACTTAGACTGCCGGGGGGTTCCCATGATGCACTGAGTGTTTCTTTCTCTTTTTGCTCTGTATGCACCACTCTGCATTTAATCATTAGTGATTGATCTCTACTCCCCTCCACAGCATGTCTTTTTCCTGATTCTCTCCCTCAGCCCCAACCAGTCCCAGCAGAAGACTGCCCCTCCCTGAGCCTGGTTCTGCTGGAGGTTTCTTCCTGTTAAAAGGGAGTTTTTCCTTCCCACTGTCGCCAAGTGCTTGGTCACAGGGGGTCGTTTTGACCGTTGGGGTTTTTCCGTAATTATTGTATGGCTTTGCCTTACAATATAAAGTGCCTTGGGGCAACTGTTTGTTGTGATTTGGCGCTATATAAATAAAATTGATTTGATTTGATGTTAACCAAATATGCTTTGACTACATGACGTGACAAGCAGAACAGATTTCACATCTTTTATTTCCTCCGACTTACAGCTACAAGCTCGTGTTCCTGACTTAGTGATTTCGTAGTGTTGTGGTTGCTGATGTAGACTCTGAATCAGATGTTGTGGGTTCAGTTCTTAGTATATTGTTTTGCTGATTGTTTCAATGTAGACACACCTCCCTTTTCACATTAGTGACAAATGTACCCTTTAAAAAAAAATCAATTTATGAACATAGGTACATAGGTAATAACCAAGTTATATAAGATTAATCCCAGGTTAAGGATTAGGTTAAAGATAACCGTCCCTACCATCAGTCACCCTATTTTTATGTTCGGGGATCGAAGAGGTCGGTTCATTACATTGTTAAATGATATGTTTAACAAGCTAGCTGAGATGGTCATTGTGATGTTCTATGTAAACAATTCTGGTAAGCTGTTCTTCAGAAATTGCTGACTTTTTGGCGGCCTTTGGTGGTCATGTGATGCTCTGAGGGGATGATGCAAGGGGATGATGCAAGGGGATGACCTGACGCTGAGAGGAAATGACACAACGCTATGACGAAATGGTGGAACGCTGAGGAAATGACACAAAACTATGACAAAATGGTGCAGTACTGAGGAAATGACACCACACAGAGGTGAAATAACACCACATAGAGGAAAAGGCACAATCCTTTGACAAAATGACGCAACATTGTGAGGAAATGATGCAACGCTATGAGGAAATGACACGACGGTGAGAAGAAATGCCTCAAGGATGAGAGGAAATAACAACACTCGGAGGAAATGACGCAACACTATGACGAAATGGCGCAATGCTGGGGAAAATAACCTGATGCTGAGAGGAAATAACCCGACGCTGAGAGGACATGACAACGCTATGACAAAATGATGCTACATTGTGAGGAAATGATGCAACGCTATGAGGAAATGACCCGACGCTGAGAAGAAATGCCTGGAGGATGAGAGGAAATAACACAACACTCAGAGGAAATGATGCAACACTATCAATCAATCAATCAACTTTTTTCTTATATAGCGCCAAATCACAACAAACAGTTGTCCCAAGGCGCTCCATATTGTAAGGCAAGGCCATACAATAATTATGAAAAACCCCAACGGTCAAAACGACCCCCTATGAGCAAGCACTTGGCCACAGTGGGAAGGAAAAACTCCCTTTTAACAGGAAGAAACCTCCAGCAGAACCAGGCTCAGGGAGGGGCAGTCTTCTGCTGAGACTGGTTGGGGCTGAGGGAAAGAACCAGGAAAAAGACATGCCGAGAAGGGGGGCAGAGATCGATCACTAATGATTAAATGCAGAGTGATGCATACGGAGCAAAAAGAGAAAGAAACAGTGCATCATGGGAACCCCCCCACAGTCTACGTCTAAAGCAACATAACCAAGGGATGGTCCAGGGTCACCCGATCCAGCCCTAACTATAAGCTTTAGCGAAAAGGAAAGTTTTAAGCCTAATCTTAAAAGTACAGAGGGTATCTGTCTCCCTGATCTGAATTGGGAGCTGGTTCCACAGGAGAGGAGCCTGAAAGCTGAAGGCTCTGCCTCCCATTCTACTCTTACAAACCCTAGGAACCACAAGTAAGCCCGCAGTCTGAGAGCGAAGCGCTCTAATGGGGTAATATGGTACTACGAGGTCCCTAAGATAAGATGGGACCTGATTATTCAAAACCTTATAAGTAAGAAGAAGAATTTTAAATTCTATTCTAGAATTAACAGGAAGCCAATGAAGAGAGGCCAACACGGGTGAGATATGCTCTCTCCTGCTAGTCCCCGTCAGTACTCTAGCTGCAGCATTCTGAACCAACTGAAGGCTTTTCAGGGAACTTTTAGGACAACCTGATAATAATGAATTACAATAGTCCAGCCTAGAGGAAATAAATGCATGAATTAGTTTTTCAGCATCACTCTGAGACAAGACCTTTCTGATTTTAGAGATATTGCGTAAATGCAAAAAGGCAGTCCTACATATTTGTTTAATATGCGCTTTGAATGACATATCCTGATCAAAAATGACTCCAAGATTTCTCACAGTATTACTAGAGATCAGGGAAATGCCATCCAGAGTAACAATCTGGTTAGACACCATGCTTCTAAGATTTGTGGGGCCAAGTACAATAACTTCAGTTTTATCTGAGTTTAAAAGCAGGAAATTAGAGGTCATCCATGTCTTTATGTCTGTAAGACAATCCTGCAGTTTAGCTAATTGGTGTGTATCCTCTGGCTTCATGGATAGATAAAGCTGGGTATCATCTGCGTAACAATGAAAATTTAAGCAATACCGTCTAATAATACTGCCTAAGGGAAGCATGTATAAAGTGAATAAAATTGGTCCTAGCACAGAACCTTGTGGAACTCCATAATTAACTTTAGTCTGTGAAGAAGATTCCCCATTTACATGAACAAACTGTAATCTATTAGACAAATATGATTCAAACCACCGCAGCGCAGTGCCTTTAATACCTATGACATGCTCTAATCTCTGTAATAAAATTTTATGGTCAACAGTATCAAAAGCAGCACTGAGGTCCAACAGAACAAGCACAGAGATAAGTCCACTGTCCGAAGCCATAAGAAGATCATTTGTAACCTTCACTAATGCTGTTTCTGTACTATGATGAATTCTAAAACCTGACTGAAACTCTTCAAATAGACCATTCCTCTGCAGGTGATCAGTTAGCTGTTTTACAACTACCCTCTCAAGAATCTTTGAGAGAAAAGGAAGGTTGGAGATTGGCCTATAATTAGCTAAGATAGCTGGGTCAAGTGATGGCTTTTTAAGTAATGGTTTAATTACTGCCACCTTAAAGGCCTGTGGTACATAACCAACTAACAAAGATAGATTGATCATATTTAAGATTGAAGCATTAAATAATGGTAGGACTTCCTTGAGCAGCCTGGCAGGAATGGGGTCTAATAAACATGTTGATGGTTTGGATTAAGTAACTAATGAAATTAACTCAGACAGAACAATCGGAGAGAAAGAGTCTAACCAAATACCGGCATCACTGAAAGCAGCCAAAGATAACGATACATCTTTGGGATGGTTATGAGTAATTTTTTCTCTAATAGTCAAAATTTTGTTAGCAAAGAAAGTCATGAAGTGACTATGACGAAATGGCGCAATGCTGAGAAAATGACCTGATGCTGAGAGGAAATAACCCCACGCAGAGAGGAAATAACCCCACGCAGAGAGGAAATAACCCCACGCAGAGAGGAAATAACACAATGCTATGACAAAATGATGCTACATTGTGGGGAAATGACCCGACACTGAGAAGAAATGCCTTGAGGATGAGAGAGGAAATAACACAACACTCAGAGGAAATGACACAACACTATGGCAAAAAGGCACAATGCCGAGGAAATGATCTGATGCTGAGAGGAAATGACACAATGCTATGACAAAATGAAGCTGAGAGGAAATGATGCAATGCCCTGAGCAAAAAAACTATGAGAAAATATTTTCTGAGTATTCCCATCCATAGTCCATGTGGGTGTGTCCAGTAGAGCACAGATTGGCTCAGTGGGTGTGTTTCAGTGCAATCAGGAGTTTAGATATGGACTTGTGTCACAGACATCTAAAACAAGCTGTTTCACAACTACTTTTTGCTTTTGGGTATAGGTTCTGACATGCCCAGGCACAAAATTTACTAAACTTTGAGGATGTTTTAAACACAATCCCAGCCACATTTTACCATAGAAACACACAAACGGTGTGACCCCCTTTAAAATCCACCCACACCTGTGACCAGGACAGCACCATGTCACCAGAAAGACCAGTGACAGGCTGGTTCACACGGCTCTTCTAGCAAATAGATGGTGAAACATCTCATCAGTGAAAACAGGAACGTTGTTCACACACACACACACACACACACACACACATTTGGATAACTTTTCAACCCAAACATCAGAGTTCTGAGTGAGTAAAACGCACTTTAAAATCAGCCAGAGTAGTTTGGCTGGCAGAGATGCCGGGAGCTGGGTCGAGCACGTCCGCGCACCTTGAGAACCATCACTCCGTCACAGTCACCGTGTCCGTCCGCTCCGAGCCGCCGCTGTCACTTTACTTTCAACTCGGCCACACGCTGAGGACTTCAGCTCCTACATTACACCTCTTCGCGTCTGTCACGAAGAATTGCGCAAAAGTGAAGGCGACGCAAAGTGAAAGCGTGTCTACGTGGGGTTAGTTTCGCCTCTTACAGGCTTTTAGGACGCCGCTCTTCTTCTTCTTCTTTTAAACATACGCGACGCCCTCCCGTTTACTTCCTAATTCCATTATCCGTCTATAAGACAGAGAAGTGAGGGTGGACATGTCCACAGCCTACCTCGTAGAGGTCTCCCGAAGCCATTCTGGGTGCGGACTCCGGCGGCGCGGCGCTCTTGCCAGCCTCGGCGGCTGTTTTTGGACTCCGTGTCGGTGCTTCGATGGACGGGAATTAGCGAGCAGCCTTGTTACTCTGAGCAATCCGCAGATCAGCAGACAGTGTCAATCGAGCCCGGCGCTGTGCGATGGATCGCTCCACACTTAAAACAAACAACCATCGGGGCGGTGCTGTTTACTCAGACCCGAGTGGAGGACTGAAAATGAGTCCGGCACGCAGTGATGGTGTCCGTGTGCCCTGTTCCTCCGAGCTTTGCTTTCACACACACACACACACACACACACACACACACACACACACACACACACACACACACACACACACACACACACACACACACACACACACACACACACACACACAGCAGACACCAGCTGAGACAGATCTCTGTCTGTGACCCGGGTGTACCTGTGCAGATCACGCCGTCCAAAAAGAACACACAAGCCTTATGTTGAGTCAACACACAGTAAGGTGGACCACTATAATAATGACCAAGTCCAAGCTGACTAACAACTAGCATCTTTATGTAGTTTGACTGACTCTATGTGTGCATAATCATAAAAGTTTCATTGGGTGATCATGAGCTGTTTTACAATGTATAGCAATAACAACTGGAAAGCCAGGGCGACATCTGAATACTTACTACAATATATAGGAGGCAAAAAGCAGAACGCACAGTCTGTAGAGTGTCCATATACTCAGGAGGCATTTAGTAGTAGTCAGTAGAGGTGGGCGATACCGGGAATTTTGGTATTGATCCGATACCAAGTAAATACAGGCCCAGTATCGCCGATATCGATACTGATACTAATACTTTTCATATTTAAGCTTCATAGATCCAAAAGATCCAAAAGGCCTAGGATAGAATTTCGCCAAACATTGTACGTGACAACAAAATATTTTATTATCATAATTAACATTTTTGTTTAAAAAATATCACTCAACACAACTTAAAACAAAATCTCCTGAGGTAGAGGGCTGACAAACCACCATACAAGGGTGCGCTGCTCCGTGTTGTGTGACACAGTGTAGCACTGCTCTTACAGACAGAGTAGACTTTGATGAATCCACGTGCACAGCAGTAAGTGTGTGCGGGAGAGAAAAAACCTTGCGTATCGATCTTTTTACTCGAGGATTGTTCAATAACAATACCAGCGTTGGTATCGATATTATCGACATTAGGATCGATCCGCCCACCTCTAGATCACACCGTCCAAAAAGAACAACACACAAGCCTAATGTTGAGTCAACACACAGTAAGGTGGACCACTATAATAATGACCAAGTCCAAGCTGAATAACAACTAGCATCTTGGCAATAACAAATGATGAATGCAAAAGAGTAATTGCTGGAAAGCCAGGGTGACATCTGAATACTTACTATATAGGAGGCAAAAAGCAGAATGCACAGTCTGTAGAGTGTCCAAATACTCAGGAGGCATTTAGTTATCATTTATTATTTATTATTATATTAGTTAAGGCATTTATTATCGATATTAGGATCAATCCGCCCACCTCTAGTAGTCAAACAGTACAGTCTTCCAGGGTGCCATCATCCCCTGCATGCTCAGAGTTGGTTCCAGATCCAGTACTAATCAGCAGAACCAGAATGATAACACAATTGACAGAATGATTGACAGAACAGCACCTTACTATGCCTCCTACTCCCAAGATATTGATAACCAATCTCAAGATAATGTAATAAAATGTTATTATACAAAGCAGAAAGTCCCCTCGTCACATTCAAAGAACAACCAGAGTTATTCAGACACTTATTCGGCAATATATATACAGTTGTGCTCAAAAGTTTACATACCCTGGCGGAATTTTTTTTTTTTTTTTTTTGGCCATTTTTCAGAGAATATGAATGATAACACAAAAACCTTTTTTTCACTCAGATAGGTTTACAGGTTTACTCTTTTTGAATCATAATGACAGCACAAACTACCCAAATGACCCTGATCAAAAGTTTACATACTCCTTTTCTTAAAACCGTGTGTTTCCCCCTTTAACATCACTGACAACTTGGAGTTTTTTGTGGTTGTTTTGGACAAGGCTCTCTGATGGTAAAGCTGCCACTGAATATGTCTTTGACTTAATTTACATCAGTTACAAAGAAATACAAACAGTATGGCACTTTACGGTAAATCTGCATGGAGTAGACAGTTGTCAAAAACTGAGTGACTGTGCAAGAAGGAGAAGAGTGAGGAAAGCCACCAAGACACCCAGACAACCCAGGAGAAGTTATAGGCTTTTGTGGCTGTGATTGCAGAAATTGTGCACAGTGCAAGCTTTGCATTTTGCATCACTACTCTTAGCTTCATAGTGGAGTAGAGCAGAGAAGGATTTTCTTTCACCAAAACAGATCAAATCCAGGCTTGCATTTCAGATGTACCTTCTGGCAGTTTGTAGCTAAACTTTCAGGTCTTCTTTATAAGAAAATCCTCCTCTGTACCACTTCATCATGAAGATGGATAACTGGTGATACAAAATGCAAAGCTTGCACTGTGCATAATTTCTCCAATCACAGCCACGTAAGCCTATAACTTCTTCTGGGTTGTCTGGGTGTCTTGGTGGCTTTCCTCACTCTTCTTCTTCTTGCACAGTCACTCAGTTTTTGAGAACTGTCTACTCCATGCAGATTTACCATAGAGTGCCATATTGTTTGTATTTTTTGTAATTGATTTAAAGTCTGAAACATATTCAGTGGCAACTTTACCATCAGAGAGCCTCGTCCACAATGACCACAAAAGACTCCAAGCTGTCATTGATGTTAAAGGGGCCATACATGTTATTAAGAACAGAGGTATGTAAACTTTTGATCAGGGTCATTTGGGTAGTTTGTGTTGCCATTATGATTTAAAAACAGTAAACCTGGTTGTTTGACAATAAATGGCTTCACCCAACCACTAACCGTGAGTGAAAAAAAGCTTTTGTGTTATTAATACGAGGTCTATTAGATAATAAACCAACCCTTTTATTTTTTTTTAACTATATGGATTTGAATGACATGCGATTACACCAATCATGCTTGAGCCCTCGTGCGCATGCGTGAGTTTTTTCACGCGTGTCGGTGACGTCATTTCCCTGTGGGCAGGCCTTGAGTGAGATGTGGTCCCGCCCTCTCGGCTGAATTCCTTTGTTTCACATGCTGCTCGAGACGACGCGCGTTGCTTTATCAAAATTTTTTCTGGACCTGTGAGGAATATCCGAGTGGACACTATTCGAGAAATTAAGCTGGTTTTCGGTGAAAAGTTTAACAGCTGATGAGAGATTATGGGGTGTTTCTGTCGGTGTAAGGACTTCCCACGGAGCGGGACGTCACACAGCGCTTCCAGGCGCCGTCATCGGCCTGTTTCGACCTGAAAACATCCTAATTTAAGGCTTAATTCACCCAGGACATCGTGAGAGAACAGAGAAGATTCAGAAGAGGCCGGCGTGAGGAATTTATGCGGACATTCCACTGTTTAAGGACATTTTTCAATGAAAGATGTGCGCGCAAATTCGCCAAGTCGTTTCTGTGACGACTCGGCGAATCTGTGTGCGCCGCGACAGGAAAAACACCTCCGTGTTGAAAACCATTTGTAAAATTCAGGCGGCTTTTGATGGCTTTCAACAAGTGAGTAACTGAGAAATTGTTTAACAGCTTGGGCATGTTCCAACTTGCCCGTTAAGGTTTCCAACACGGAGGTGTTTTTCCTGTCGCGACCCCCCGCGGTCGGGTCCAGCCGGACATGCGACTCTGCCCGCACGTTCTTTCATTATAAAATGTCCGTTAACAATGGAATGTCCGAATAAACTCCTCATGCCGACTTCTTCTGAAAGTTCTCTGTTCTCTGACGACTTACTGGGTCAACAGAGTCTGAAATGTGAAAGTTTTCAACTTGAAACGCCGAGACGCTGCCGCCTCGAAGCGCAGATCGCCGTCAGGCGCCGTGGGCCGTCCTTACGGCGACACTACCAGACCAAAATCTCTCATCAGCCGTTAAAATTTTTACCGAAAACCAGCTGAATTTATCGAATGGTGTCCACTCAGTTTTGCCTTACAGTTTTGAAAAAATTTTGATCATACAAAGCAGCAGTCTCTGAGCCATTCCTAAACAATGAAAAAATCAACGAGAGGGTGGGCGACTTCTCACTCAAAGACTGCCCACAGGCAAATGACGTAACCGACAGGCGTGAAAAAAACTCTCGCATGCCCACGAGGGTTCAAGCATGTCTGATGTAATCACACGTGATTCAAATCCATATGGTTTTTGAAAAAAATAAAAATAATAAGGTCGGATACTTTTCTAATAGACCTCGTATTCTCTGAAAAATGGCAAAAAAAAAAAAAAAAGAAGATTCCGCCAGGATATGTAAACTTTTGAGCTCAACTGTATATATATTTGGTATGAATGACATCCAGTGGATCCACAGAGATTCATAATTTTTGTTTACTTTTTTTTTTTTTTTGTTCAGAATGGCATTCATTTCATCCAAAGACATGAATAATATAGGTTTTGGGCAAAAAATATGGCAGTACCATTGAAAATCAGATTGAAATTGCAAATATCTGTCTGGATTTCTGTCCAGTCCAGACACTTATTTGGCCAAAAATATTTTTTGTTCATTTTTTGGTCAGAATGGTATTCATTTGGTCCAGTGACATGAGTAATATAGATTTTGACTGAAAAAATTGGGTTACACTCGAAAAGCAGGCTGAAATTGTGAATGTCTGAATTTCCGTCCAGTGCAGTCCAGACACTTATTTGGACAAAAAAAAAAGTTTATTTTTTTTGGTCAGAATGGTAATCATTTGATGCAATGACATGAGTAATATAGGTTTTGGGCAAAATATGCCACTCTCACCTAAAAATAAACCCCACCAAAAAATAAAATTTTGGCAGAATAAGTGTCTGGACTGAACTGTACAGAAATTTAGACAGGTATTCACAATGTCAGTCAGATTTCCTATATTACACATCTCTGTGGATCCATTGGATGTCATTCATATTTTTTTTTTTTTTGCCAAATAAGTGTCTGAAGAAGTAACTAGTAACTGGTAACCAACTTCACTCTGGTAAAAAACAAACTTATCTCTTTACTGTACCAATTAGCAGTAATCGCCGGAATAGCAGGTCGCAGAGTAGAAAATTTACCCACACTGCACAAGCATCCTTTCTGCCATTCCATCGCTGTTCTATCAAGAGTTTGGGGCTTCTAATGCTGTCATATAGCTTTATATAGTACTTAAGTAACTTGATTATTTTAATGGTGAGACCTGATCATCTCATCAATACTTGTTTTGGGTGTAATATAAGCAAAATGACCCATTTCGCCAATTACCAGTTGTTCTGGTTTCATCCGCCTTTAGTTCTGGCAGCTAGTAGCTCCCTGGTTCCAGTTCAGCTCACTGGTTGTAAACAACAAAAATGGCATCAGCACTTGTTACGCATGGTGCAAAAAATTGCAAATGAGCATGAAATGTGGATATAGAAATGGAATAAACAAATCAAAAATCGAATTCCACGACAAATCACACCTAGGTTACCTATTCCTGTTCCAGAAGGTCCTTATTTTCTGATAACTGCAAGAAAGCAATGAATCGCCGTGCAACACCATAACGCAACTATTCAAAGAAAAATAGCAGATATACATATAAAGTTTAGCAATGTCTGACATCGTAAAAATATACATCCAAAATCGTTCAAAAGCATTTTTGCCATTAGCAAATTGTTGTAACATACGTGGGGATGCTCATGCAGATCACCTGTAAACGTTCAGGTCAAAGTACAGGTAAAATGGTGTATTACACTTTCTGCGAGTACACACACTCAATTCAATTATGTGCAGGATTTCCAGCTAATAAATATATGTAGCCCCAACTCAAATAAAACACATCCATGCAAGATAATGTAATTTGAGTCGAGACCATATATTTATTAGATGGAATCCAATCCAATGAGTCAGTTTTTTTGACAGTTGGATAATATGAACTAACTAGTGTTAGTACATATTTGTACTAATATGCATATGTTGCGGACATGAATGAGCGAAGCTTGGCAGCATCTCACCATGACATTTAGGTTCTTCAGACTGCATGACAGGGGAGCATGTGAATGGCAAAAACCTTTCAGCTTCTTGGCGGGGGGGCTCCCAGAGACCCCCCATGTTTTTAAGCATTTTCCTTATTTTGTCTTTCATCTTCTGGAGGGCCTCTGCCCCCCATACTCCCCACCTTTTTAAACATTTTTCTTTTTGTGCATTTTCAGCTGACTCCCCTAATTACAGCCCTCTTAACCCCCTGCCACTTTAAGCATTTTTTAAATGTAGATGTAAATTAATATTCAAAGTTTGTAGCTAGTTGACAGTTGGGCTGTACAATATGGCCAAATTATCGTATCTCAATATTG
The DNA here is from genome assembly GCF_902500255.1 of Thalassophryne amazonica. NCBI lineage: Eukaryota > Metazoa > Chordata > Actinopteri > Batrachoidiformes > Batrachoididae > Thalassophryne > Thalassophryne amazonica. Next base: position 90,118,104 of record NC_047104.1, on the reverse strand, counting down.
TCATAAAAATTGTCATGTAAATGTCATTTATATACATGCTGTCCACATTCTTGAGCTGCATAGGTGGGTAGGGAGAGATCCCATGGGATAAAAAGCTTTTCAACCTACCATCCCTGGTTCTCAAGACCAGGCACTTAAGTGGCTCTACTCTTTTTTTTTTCTTTTTTTTTAGATATTTAGGTGCACCTTAGTAAACACTAGTACAACCCCTGGCAATAATTATGGAATCACTGGCCTCGGAGGATGTTCATTCAGTTGTTTAATTTTGTAGAAAAAAAGCAGATCACAGACATGACACAAAACTAAAGTAATTTCAAATGGCAACTTTCTGGCTTTAAGAAACACTATAAGAAATCAGGAAAAAAAATTATGGCAGTCAGTAACGGTTACTTTTTAGACCAAGCAGAGGGAAAAAAATATGGACTCACTCAATTCTGAGGAATAAATTATGGAATCACCCTGTAAATTTTCATCCCCAAAACTAACACCTGCATCAAATCAGATCTGCTCGTTAGTCTGCATCTAAAAAGGAGTGATCACACCTTGGAGAGCTGTTGCACCAAGTGGACTGACATGAATCATGGTTCCAACACAAGAGATGTCAATTGAAACAAAGGAGAGGATTATCAAACTCTTAAAAGAGGGTAAATCATCACGCAATGTTGCAAAAGATGTTGGTTGTTCACAGTCAGCTGTGTCTAAACTCTGGACCAAATACAAACAACATGGGAAGGTTGTTAAAGGCAAACATACTGGTAGACCAAGGAAGACATCAAAGCGTCAAGACAGAAAACTTAAAGCAATATGTATCAAAAATCGAAAATGCACAACAAAACAAATGAGGAACGAATGGGAGGAAACTGGAGTCAACGTCTGTGACCGAACTGTAAGAAACTGCCTAAAGGAAATGGGATTTACATACAGAAAAGCTAAACGAAAGCCATCATTAACACCTAAACAGAAAAAAAGAAGGTTACAATGGGCTAAGGAAAAGCAATCGTGGACTGTGGATGACTGGATGAAAGTCATATTTAGTGATGAATCTCGAATCTGCATTGGGCAAGGTGATGATGCTGGAACTTTTGTTTGGTGCCGTTCCAATGAGATTTATAAAGATGACTGCCTGAAGAGAACATGTAAATTTCCACAGTCATTGATATATGGGGCTGCATGTCAGGTAAAGGCACTGGGGAGATTGCTGTCAATACATCATCAATAAATGCACAAGTTTACGTTGATATTTTGGACACTTTTCTTATCCCTTCAATTGAAAGGATGTTTGGGGATGATGAAATCATTTTTCAAGATGATAATGCATCTTGCCATAGAGCAAAAACTGTGAAAACATTCCTTGCAAAAAGACACATAGGGTCAATGTCATGGCCTGCAAATAGTCCGGATCTTAATCCAATTGAAAATCTTTAGTGGAAGTTGAAGAAAATGGTCCATGACAAGGCTCCAACCCACAAAGCTGATCTGGCAACAGCAATCACAGCAAGTTGGAGCCAGATTGATGAAGAGTACTGTTTGTCACTCATTAAGTCCATGCCTCAGAGACTGCAAGCTGTTATAAAAGCCAGAGGTGGTGCAACAAAATTCTCTACTATGGAAACCACCTGGACAACTGAGAGCCTACACAGTAATTTATATCAAGTTGTAGAGATTTGCTTTCAGTTTGAGTTAAGGAAGATAATTTTGCCTGATCATAAAAATTCCAAAAAGGTATAGTTTGGACAATCTGTGTCTGAATGTTATGGAGTTATGAGGTAAAAGCAGCAAAAATGGGGTCAGTTTCAGTTTGTACAGGGGTGAAAAGTTAAAGTTGCTCCAATTTTGGTAAAAACTATGCAAATTATTGGTTGAGTTAATCGGGTTTTAAAAAGTAACAGCTTGCATCATGTGTCATGCTTAGTTCATGTTACAGGGTAACATGTCACATGTCACAGAATCCAATGGACATTGACCTTGTTTGACCTTTACTTTGGAGAACAAGCATTCAGCACTCAACCAATAATTTACCTCACTTTTTACCAAAATTAGAGCAACTCTTTACCTTTTGACCCCTGTACAAACTGAAATTGTAGTTTTCAATTTTACTGGAGCATTTTTAAATTTTGACCCCTGTGTAATTCTTTAATTGACCCCTACCTGGCTGCCTATTGAAAATTCATGTTGCCAGTCGTTTTTCTTTTAAAAGTGTAATGTCTAAGCTGTATTTGTGCTGAATTTGATGCTTGTATCACCATTTGAAGGATTGTTTCAGTTATCTGCTGCACTAATAAGGCAACAGAGCATGAACCAGCTGCTGTCTGTTAGCTTAAACGTGTATATAAGACAACCAGAATTAAAGGAGAAATGCTGCTTTTAACCACCTGGACCTCATTTCTGGCTTAAAATATGGTTGTTTACTCACCAGCATAAGTTTGGTGTGATTAGAAGTCCATAGTTCAAATAAGTGTGTACAGGTCAAATCTGACGCAAACATTTTTCTTCTTCTACTAAGGTGGATTAGAACTTTTTGTGGTACACAACAGCAACTACAGTCAGGAAGAACCTAGCAGTAAGTGTGACTCACTGATTTCAAAATGTAGCTCTTTCAACCAGATGTGTGGTGCCATGTCCAGTCAGATTTCAGGGGAGTCCAGTGAAACCATGGCCTCCGCTCTAGCTCCACCCATGCCAGGAAGTGTTCAACATTTGACATTTCCTGTTTCACTGTGACTGAAAATTTGGCACTTCCTGTTTGAGTGTGAGCTTGCCACTGAGTTCCCGCGAGATTCCACGGGATTTCGTCTGTCAATCCAGGAAGTGTTTGACATTTGAACATTTACTGTTTTACTGTGAATTTGGCACTTCCTGTTTAGGACTCCATGAGTGAGCTTCACGCCGCTATGTGTCGCTTCACTCGTAATATGTACCAATATACAAATAATGAATGTTTATGAGTTCAATGGTACAAATATTTCATGAGGTGACAGCTGGAACATATCACAAGGAGGCGAAGCCCAGTTCAAAGGTACGTTGAATGGTAAATTTCACTGAATATTCATTCCATTGAAAGAATGTAAAAACATTCATTATTTGTTTTATATAATGGCTAAAATAGATCCTTGTCATTTGATATTTTATTAATTTATAAAACACAGAAAAGGGACTTACATTTTGGAGTTCCATTACTGCTAAAGTCCAACATGAACTTTAAATAGGAGTCCAAATTGTGACGTGTAGTCCGGTAATGCTGTGCACTGATTTCTTAGTTCCATAAAAAAAGACTTCATGTCGTTTCTTTGTTTTGTGTGTATGTGCATTGTGTGTGTGTGCGCATTGTGTGTGCGCATGTGTGTGTGTGTCTGCGTGTGTAGGTGCATGTCTGTGTGTGTAGGTGTGTGTGTGTGTGTGTGCAATGGTACCAAACGTATGGAACCAAATTTGCACTATAAATGCAATGCAACACAAATGGTATGTATAATCCATGTCACGTGACATACAAATCAAATCAAATCAATTTTATTTATATAGTGTCAAATCACAACAAACAGTCGCCCCAAGGCGCTTTATATTGTAAGGCAAAAGCCATACAATAATTACAGAAAAACCCCAACGGTCAAAACGACCCCCTATGAGCAAGCACTTGGCGACAGTGGGAAGGAAAACTCCCTTTTAACAGGAAGAAACCTCCAGCAGAACCAGGCTCAGGGAGGGGCAGTCTTCTGCTGGGGCTGGTTGGGGCTGAGGGGAGAGAATCAGGAAAAAGACATGCTGTGGAAGAGATCAGAGATCAATCACCAATGATTAAAAGCAGAGTGGTGCATACAGAGCAAAAAGAGGTGAATAAAAAGAAACACCATGGGAAACCCCCCAGCAGTCTAAGTCTATAGCATCATAACTAAGGGATGGTTCAGGGTCACCTGATCCAACCCTAACTATAAGCTTTTTCAAAAAGGAAAGTTTTAATCTTAATCTTAAAAGTAGAGAGGGTGTCTGTCTCCCTAATCCGAATTGGGAGCTGGTTCCACAGGAGAGGAGCCTGAAAGCTGAAGGCTCTGCCTCCCAACCTGCTCTGACAAACCCGAGGAACTACAAGTAAGCCTGCAGTCTAAGAGCGAAGTTCTCTATTGGGGTGATATGGTACTATGAGGTCCCTAAGATAAGATGGGACCTGATTATTCAAAACCTTATAAGTAAGAAGAAGAATTTTAAATTCTATTCTAGAATTAACAGGAAGCCAATGAAGAGAGGCCAATATGGGTGAGATATGCTCTCTCCTTCTAGTCCCCGTCAGTACTTTAGCTGCAGCATTTTGAATTAACTGAAGGCTTTTTAGGGAACTTTTAGGACAACCTGATAATAATGAATTACAATAGTCCAGCCTAGAGGAAATAAATGCATGAATTAGTTTTTCAGCATCACTCTGAGACAAGACCTTTCTGATTTTAGAGATATTGCGTAAATGCAAAAAAGCAGTCCTACATATTTGTTTAATATGTGCTTTGAATGACATATCCTGATCAAAAATGACTCCATAATCTACCTTTCCTTTCAGCCAGAAATTCCTATTATTTGACACAATTTTTTCCTCTATTGTAATGTAAATAAGCTTAGAAAATAGGGCACGAAAATGACCCCTTCAAATCTCAATATCTCTGGTGTTATTTATCCGATTTTGACAAATGAGCTGTCATTTTGTTGCATTTTTGGTGCCCTTTCTTCTGATTGCAAGCAGAAGGCCATTTAAACAACTTTGAAAGAATGTCCAAGTGCCTATTATGTGTGTGTGACGTGGCTAAGAGAGATTAAAGTAGCAGCTAAGCTAAGCAAAGCTAACTGTTGCGGGTTAATAAGAACATCCACGGGGTTTCCCTGAGTGTGATTATATAAACCCATTGTGCCTAAATGTAAGTAAAATAGTAAAGCTAGACTAGAACTCCAGCCAATAAGATGTAATTTAGTTAAGTATGTGTTAGTGGTTTAAACTAGTGTCCATACCTGTTATGTCATTTCTGGTCATGTTTGTAATATCACTTCTGTTGCAAGTGCCGAAGAAGTGCTTCGGGCGGCAGAGTTGGAAGCACGACAGAACTGCTCATTTTTGTAACCCAATATAAATGTCTGTGTTTTTACAGAACCCACGAGTAAACAACTCCAGTCATAAACACACTTGATGTCATCATTCATGTGTGCAACAAAAACTGGTGTCAGAAGTGGGATCGGCGGTGCTACTGTGAAGCAGTGAAAGTGGAGCTTCACACGTGAGACGGCGATGGAGACCGAGCTGGAGCAAACTGCAGGACACTTTGAGTGGGATCCTCGTGCAGTTGAAGGTTGAACAGCTACAGGAAGTGTGTTTGCAAGCTAAAATCTCCACTGACAGAGTGAACCAAGAAGCACACGCTGATCAGAAAAAATAAGTGAAGCAGTCGATTCTGCCATAGAGACTGAAGATGATGAGGTGGCCCATGCATTCCTTGTCCGCTTAGTAACATGCGAAATAATTAAAGGAAAAGAATGCCAAAGTTCAGGTGGATGAGAGTAAAGCCAGTCATGATGCTGCAGCTTTGGCCAGTCTACACCAACAGTATGCCACACTGCAGTTAAGTTTTCAGGTCTCTACAGAGAAATTGGAGAAAGAGGTGGCGAAACTGACCAACCAAATTCCCTCCCAGGTGCCCAATCCATGGACTGTTCCAACAACTCTATCAGTTCTCCAGCCCCCTGAGATAATGTTACGCAGGGAATTCAAAATCAATGGACAAATTGGAGAAAAGGGCCAGAGAGACAAACTGTCTTATCCCAACCTGATGCATCAAATTGAAATGGGGCTTAAGAAAAAACACAGTGAGGCAGAAATTATTGAAGCTGTGGTCAGAGCCATTAGCCCAGGCTTAAGCCTTTGTAATACATTAGAACTCAAAACAGACCTCACCATACCCCAGCTTCGTACCTTTTTAAAGGGACACTACAAAGAGGATGCCTCCACAGGCCTCTATGATCGACTGATAAATGTCTCACAAGAAAGTAATGAGTCCCCACAGAACTTCTTATTCTGGGCTATTGAGTTAAAAGAGAGACTTCTGGCAGCCTCGAGAGGGCCAGATGCGGTTGAAGCATATAGTCCTGAATTCATACAGAGAAAGTTCTTGAGAGCTGTGGATACAGGCCTAGGCAGTGAAAATATTAAACACCAAATCAAGAGTTATCTGGATGATCTTACAGTGACTGATGATGTTCTGATTGCTAAGATTAATGACGCTGCCAGTCTTGAGTGGGAGAGGCAACAGAAGTTCAAAAAGAGCAGCAGAGAACTGAAACTAAGGGAAATCAGAGCAGATGTGCAACCAGTAAAAGAAGCGTCCATTGGTGCAGTTGGGGGGCGTGAACAATTCTCCACACTGTCAAAAGAGAAAGTGATAAAGATCCAACCAACAGCTACTAGAGAATCAGAGCTTCTGGACATCATCAGTAAATTAAAGAAGGAAATTACTGAAATAAAGGGTCCTATTAAAGAGTCACATAAAGCATCTCTCCAGCCCCGTCCAAGTAGGAGACCCAGCTGCAAAACTTGTCAGGATGCCAATAGAGCAGAGGACTGTGACCATTGCTTTAAATGTGGACAGAGTGGTCACCTGTCCAGGGGATGTCGGGTCAGGAAGAAGCCGACAGAAAGGCCAGAATGAATCAACATGTCAGTTAGCACTGCAAATGCTGTAGTTCCTGGACCCCAGCAGGGGGGAGCCCAAAAAATGTTTACGAAATTATCACAGACAGTATTAAATACTTGGAGGCAAAGGAAGCTGCTAGCACACATAACAAAGAGAAGGAAGTTGTCTGTGTCAGTCTTCTCTCCCCAAAACAAAGAGCGCAACTCCTAAATCTTGTTGGAAAGAAATATATGATAACATGCGAGTTGGAGGGAGTGAACACAAGAGTTTTGTGGGACACTGGGTCACAGGTCTGCCTCATAAATGAGAAGTGGAGACAACAGCACATTCCCCTTACTACAGTGAGAAGTATCTCAGAGATCCTGGGGCCAGGTACTTTAGATGGGAGGGCAGTGAACCAGACACCAATCCCTTTCTCTGGGTGGGTTGAAATCAAGTTCAGACTCCCTACAAATGAGACCACACAGATGGAGCTGCTAGTGCCAGTTTTCATTGCTCATGAAGAGGGGGTGGCTGAGGAACCAATTATTGGGTTCAATGTAATTGAGTACCTATTGGAGAGAGGCATAGAACCACCACATGTAGTGACAGAAGCAGTCAGCAACAGCGTTTTCCTGTTGACTGTAAGAAGACCGAAGTTTCTTAAAAGTGATGACAAACAGAGAGGATAGAGTAGGGCAAGGTACAGTGAAAACAGGTAGGGAGCTCACCAATATTCCAGCTGGTCAAATAAAAGCTGTAAAGTGTAGTGTAAGAGCAGGCCTGCTTCCAGATCGCCAAAATGTCCTGATTGAGCCCGACTCACTTCTCCAGTTACCAGAGGGATTACAGTTCAAAGAGAGTGTAGTCAGTTTACAGAGGGGTCCCCTGTCCCGGTTCACCATCCCAATCACAAATAACACAGCCCATGACATCCGATTGCCACCCAGAACTGTGCTCGGACAAACCCAGATGGTCAAAACTATCTACCCAGCTGCCACTAGGCCGGTGGATATAAGTCAGCTACAAAGGGAAGTGCCCCTCACAAGTGAAGTATCCACTCCACCAGCTGAAAAGCAGAGAACTGGACAAGCACATGAAAACAACTGCCAGGACGCTTGGGATCCACCAGTCCCTATTTCCCATCTTTCCCCAGTGCAACAGCAGGAAGTTAAACAACTACTGAAAGAGGAGAGTAATGCATTTGCTCGAGATGAATATGATGTGGTCAACATACCTTCTCTGCAGTTGAAGATCCGCCTCAATGACCCCACTCCAGTAAGGCGAACTTATGTCTCAGTTCCAAAACCACTCCACAAAGAGGTAAAAGAATACCTGGAAGATCTGTTAAATAGAGGCTGGACAGCTAAGTCCAAATCTTCCTATTCTAGTCCCATTGTGTGTGTGCAGAAAAAAGACGGAAGCCTCAGGTTGTGTTGTGACTACAGAAAATTAAATCAGAAGTCAATCCCTGATCGCCATCCAATCCCGCGCATACAAGACATGCTCAACACCTTGAAGGGTAGTGCCTGGTTTTTGGTCTTGGACCAAGGCAAGGCATATCACCAGGGCTTCCTAGAACAGTCAAGTCGCCCTCTCACTGCATTTATTACACCCACTGTATGAGTGGGTGAGAATCCCATTTGGTCCCATTTGAAACCCCCGCAGAGTTCCAGAGGTCAATGGAGGAGTGCTTGGTGGGGCTGCGTGATGAAATCTGTCTTCCTTACTTGGATGATAATTTAGTCCACTCGCAGATGTTTGAAAGACACGTAGACGATCTGATAAAAGTCCTGCAGCGTTACCAGAGCCACGGAGTTAACACCAAAAAAATGTGAGATCTTCAAAAATCAGGTGAGATTTCTGGGAAGATTGGTCACCAAAGATGGTCACACTATGGACCCTGCTGAACCTGCCCCCTGTCCAGGCTTTGAAACAGAGAACTCCCACCATGATTGGTGATGTCAGAAAACTGTTGGGATTCATTTCATACTACAGAATTACATTCCAAACTTTTCACGCATAGCAAAGCCCCTGTACAACCTTCTCCTCCACCAAAAAGACAGTAAAGGGAAAGCACAAACAAATAAAACAAGACAAAAAGACACAAAACAAAGGGGGGCAATTGCCTTCATCACACCCAGTGCAGTGGTCAACAGAACATCAACAAGTTTTATGTCAGCTGATTGATTTCCTGTCCGAGCCACCAGTCCTTGGATATCCTGATTATGAGCAGTCATTCATCCTACACTGTGATGCTTCTCAGGAGGGGCTCGGAGCCGTGCTTTACCAGAGACAGCACAGACAACTGGTTGTGATTGCATATGGGTCCAGGACTTTAACTGCCCCGGAGAAAAACTACCACCTACATTCGGGCAAGTTGGAGTTCCTGGCCCTCAAGTGGGCCATATGTGAGCGGTTCAGAGACTATCTTTACTACTCTCCACCATTCACAGTCTATAATGACAACAACCCACTCACCTATGTACTCACCACAGCCAAGTTGAATGCCACCATGCACAGGTGGGTAGCTGAGCTTGCTGATTTCCAGTTCTCCATCAAATACCAGCCAGGTCTCGCTAACAGAGATGCTGATGCCACTAGATATAGAACAATACATGCAGGCCTGCAGCCAGTCAGTGACACCGGAAGTGATGGGCAGCGTTACACAGGCTCTCGCTGTGCACATGGAAGAAGGTGACCCCTGGCTGTGTCCCCTGACAGTCTCAACTGTGTTAGCAGAGGAGAGTGAGAAAGTGAAGCTGTCTGGATTGGAAATCCCAAAGGAGACCCTGAGACAGGCACAAGAACAAGATCCAGTGATTGGCAAATACTTAAGTATGTCCTCTCCAACAACTGGCCAAAAGCTGGAAAATGGGCCAGTAACAAGGACATAGCTATTCTGGTGAGGGAAAAGAAGAAACCTGCACATTGATGATGATGGTCTCCTGTACAGGAAAACCGCAAGTCAGTCACAGCTCCTCCTGCCAAAGAAGTTTCATCGCCTGGTGTATAAGGAACTGCATGAGAAATGGGCCATCTAGGAGTAGAGAGGGTACTGACTCTGGTTAGAGATCGCTTCTACTGGCCCCACATGCAGAAGGATGTGGAACATTATGTCACCCAGGTGTGCAGTTGTCTAAAAACAAGCATCCCAACAGGTCAACCAGAGCTCCCCTAATTAACATCGTCAGCCCGTACCCATTTGAACTGCTCTCCATTGATTATTTACATTTAGAGAAGTGTAAGGGAGGATATGAATATATCCTTGTTGTGATGGATCACTTCACACGGTTTGCCCAGGCTTACCCCTGCAAAGACAAATCATCTAAAACGGCTGCCGACAAGATCTGGGGAGATTTCGTGCTGAGATTTGGATTCATGACTTGTCTGCATCACAACCAGGGGAAGGAGTGGGAAAATAGACTCTTTGCCAAGCTGGAGGAATACAGCGGAATCAAGGGGTCCAGAACCACACCCTACCACCCGCATGGGCAATGGCCAGGTCGAAGATTTAATCGAACACTGCTGGCTATGGCTTACCAGGGAAGGAGTGGGAAAACAGACTCTTTGCCAAGCTGGAGGAATACAGCGGAATCAAGGGGTCCAGAACCACACCCTACCACCCGCAGGGCAATGGCCAGGTCGTAAGATTTAATCGAACACTGCTGGCTATGCTCAGAAGTCTCCCAGAGACAGCAAAAGCAGATTGGAAAGCATCCCTGGCCAAGGTGGTCCACGCCTATAACTGTACTCGCAGTGAGGCTACTGGTTACGCACCTTACTTTCTCTTATTTGGAAGGAACCCCAGACTCCCTATTGACCTAATGTTTGGCCTCAAAGTGAAAGATCAGGGCTCATCCCACAGAGATTATGCAGAGAAATGGAGAGCTCGGATGGATGCTGCGTACAAGCTAGCCTCAGACACAGCCTGCAAAGAAGAAGAAACAGGGAGAGGAGGGCCTGGGAAACTAAGGTCATATTGGGAGGCACAGGTGTACACTGTGACACAGAACAGACAACAGGACAGTCCAGTGTATGAGATCAAGCCAGAGAATGGAAGAGGACAAACAAAAGTGGTGCATCAGAACCTTCTGTTGCCATGTGAGTTCCTGCCGGTGGAGAAGGTGGACTCGCCTGTGGAGCCAAGGAAAAAGGAAAAGAAAATCAACACATGGCATCACGAAGAACCACAGCAAGAATGCAGCTCGGAGGATAAGGATGAATGGAGAGGAATCCGATGGCAAGCTGATGAAAGAGAACAGGTGAAACAGTCTCAGCAGACAGAAGCGTCAGGGTTTGATCCAGCGGCTGGAGAAGTCGGAGCAGACGGCCTGGATGATGGAACTGATTCAGAGTACCAGCTGAACCAGCAGGAAGAAGTGATGGAGTCACACAGCTTTGAGAGGTCATCAACCCACCAGTCTGACGAGTCTGCAGGCAATGACATTGAGCAGGATGAGCACCAGTCATCTGTTCAAGAAAGATATCCTTTCAGACAAAGAAAACCAAAGTTAATGTTTACTTACCATGAATTGGGCATGCCTATCATGTCACATGAGTAATGTTGTAGGATTAAGATCTGATGTTTGAGTGAGAAAAAAATAAGTTAAGTTTGCTTTTCCTGTTAAGGATATTCAGAGTTGTTATTGTTAAAAACTTCAGTAATACTAAGACGGTTTTATTTGAATGAGTGGTAACACATTATGATTACCACTGTACAGCATGTTAAGTCTAAAAAGGGAGGTTATTACTATGGGTAAAGTACCTTACTCAGTACTGATGCAGATACCCGTACTCCTGACGGTGGCTGCAGTGGACTGTCGACACCTACTGCAAGCATATGGCATTAAGTGGAGATATATGCCAATGGGTTACTAGAATTCACAGTGATGCATCTTTAGAAAGTGTAAACTGACTCTACGTGGAAGTAGCCTTCCTAGGTGCATGGCACCTTGCATGAGGACACCGTGTTGTCATAAATGTTGGGACGACATTACATTTTGGAGGGGAGAGTGTAAGGATAAGGAGAAGCTACCCCTATTTTCCTATTTTTGTTTATATAATCTTGTTTATTTTCTGTTTTCTGTCATTCATCCTGCTACAGTTATACATTCTAGACCTGTGTTGTCGGGCATTACAGAAATGGAGCATAACCCTACCATGACACTAGGGGGAGTAGCTAGTTAGTAAGCGCGGCTTCCACTTCTGTTGCAAGTGCTGAGAAGTGCTTCGGGGGCAGAGTTGGAAGCAGGACAGAACTGCTCATTTTTGTAAGACAATATAAATGTCCATGTTTTACAGAACCCACGAGTAAACAACTCCAATCATAACACACTTGATGTCATCATTCATGTGTGCAACATATGTGGTGCAGGTTATTATTTCTTTGTGTTCGGGCCTGCAGTTCCTCGGAGGCTGTAAACCAAGCCCCGCGGCGGAGCCAGATTCCCAGCCCAGCCCTCGTCGCCGTCTGAGACCCAGTTCAGTCTGCAGCAGCACCGGAATTCACCAAACAGGCCCACGAGCACCGAGAAGTGTGGAACCATCACCGCGGAGCCATCGCCGTGGATTCACCGAGGCCTCGAGCCGCCAGCGCCTTCTTCAGACTTAATGGGTCCGAAGAAGGCACTGACGGCGGAGGAGGGCGATGACATCAAGAAGTCTCTGGACTTTTTGTCTGAGGAAATTTCTGTTGTAGAAATGCAACAGAAATCCATCATGGACCTGGTGGAGGAGGTAAAGGCTCTCCGGATCCAGAACGCTGAGGACTGGCGTCTGGTGCACCTGGAGAACCGTGTCGCGGAGTTAGAACAATACACCAGGATGAATGACGTCATTATCACTGGGCTCCGTATCAACCCCCGGTCATACGCACGGGTGATGACCGATGACAGCGGGGGGGGGGCCAGTGAGCAGGATGTCAGCTCTGTGGAACAGGTGGCTGACGTCCTACAATCCAAAGGAATTGAAATGGATTTCAATAATACTGAAGCGTGCCACCCTCTGCCCGGAGCGATGACAGCGATAAATGAGCTGTTATCATGAAGTTCATCAACAGAAAACATAAAATCGCACTGTTAAAACAAGGATTTAATTACTGGACTTGGAGCATGATATAGATCTGGACAATAATTTTTTCTCAAACATCAATGACAGCTGTTTGCTGTTATATGGCTGGGGGGGGCCTGGCTGCCGGTTTGTTTGTCTGTTTGTTTTCCTCCCAGGTGGCGTGCATTTGGGACTGAGTGGCTGTGTTGCTGAGGCTGTCAGGACCTCACCCTGATCACCTGCGACTCGTCAGGACTCACAGCTGAGGTGCATCTGGATGGATTGGAGCATGTTTGCATTTAAGACTGGAGTGCACAGTGTGTATTTGCCAGAGACTCGACCTTGTGACCAGACGGGTGAGATCGTCGTCTCGGGAGCCATCTCATCAGCAGCGGATGCTGAGAAACGTCCAGGTTTGATGCACAGTCTGTGAAAGAGGAGGGGGTGAGGTCTCACGCTCGTCAGCACACTTCCTGAGGTACGTTAGATTTTGTGACTAACAGTTATACAGTCAGTAAATGTGGTGTCCCTCACACCTTATTGTATTGAGCTGTTTGTTAGTCATGTATCAGCTTCCACTGCGGTGGAGTTTTGTGAACTGGATGTTCCATGCCTGCAGGTTGGAAGCTGATCAGCAATCAAGCCAGGAAGTGTTTGCTGTTTGTACACCTTTAAGTGTTCTGTGTGTAGAGTGTGGACTCACATAATGGTTCCTTCTTTCACAGACTCGGTTGTTGCGGCCAACCTGGGGGGTGTCGGCGGGGTCCTTGGGTCCGAAACAGCTTCTGGCTCCGGACCGTTAGCGCTGCTGGGAGCGCACCACGCCAGACCGCACCTTTCTGTATTATCACTGTTATGTATTAAATTCAGTTAGCCTTTGTACCGTGCTCTGCTTATTTCATACTGGGTCCTTCAAACGCTGGTCGGTTCTCCGAGCTGCGTCCGACACATAACAGTAGTCTCTGGCCAAACATCACGGACCCAGCGTTAGCAGAGACGGTAACGCGCCGGGAAGGCGGCAGCAGACGTTCAGTGGTTATCCGGATCAGTTGCGGGGCTCTCCGCCCGGAAGGTGCGTGTTTGAGACCCATTACTGGATACTAATTTGTGCTCTCTTGCAGCCGTGTTCCTGTGTTGTGCCTCATCCGTGGATCGTGGTGGAGTGTGACTGGCGACGGCTTCGCGTCACACTCCGACCGGATGGGAGGTGTCAACGGGAGCTGCAGAGTGCGTTTGTAATGGGTTCACAGCGCACAGGCGGAGCTCTGTTAGCACGGGTCGCTGGGCTTCCTGTGTTACAGTCATAGCCCGTTCTTCCCCGGAGAAAGGTAACTACTGCGTCTGTTGTATTAGCTCCGGCGTTATTTAGTTGAGCACATTTTGGTTGTGTGTTGCACTCAAGCTGCGCGACACAAAAGCAGCTCGTTTGTTTTTTTCTGTCGCCCAAGGGGTTTTTTCATTTTAGCACTCTGGTTCCCCTTGTGGTGACTGAATCACGGTAACCGTCAAGCTCTGGAGTAGGAACAGGTGTGTTCCATTTGGTTGAGCTTGACGGTATAACTCACGGATTGTTTGTGTTAGTTCATTTTGTGTGGGTGTTTTTTGAGTTGGTTTTTGTGTGGGCTTTTCTTTTTTGTTGTCCACTATTTGTCTGGGGGTGTGACCCTGTAGCCTTTGCTAACCAAGAACAAAAAAAAAAAAGAAAAAAAAAGAAAAACGGGGACCCAAACAACTGTGTGTTGGTCTGTTTTTTTTTTCTTTTGTTTCTTTTTGTTTCACATCCCCGGGTTAGATGGAGCGTCCCCTGGGGGTGATGGGGTGGTATTTGGGTTGTTTTTCTCTTTGTTTTTTGTTGTGCCCTCTCTTCTCCTCTGACTCCAGCCAGGTGTGTCGTAGTCGGCATTGCTGGAGGGGTGCAGTTAGGTTGTGCTGGGCGTTTCCCAGGTGGCCTCTGCACCCGGGAGGGGAGGGGGGGGGGGGGGGTTTGGGTTTTTTTTTTTTTCCCTCCCCCAGTTTCCGCCCTCAGGGTTTGACTGTGGTGTCCTCTGGGGGGAAAAGGCGTTGGGTCCATCTAGCCGTGGACGGCCGGGGCTGGGTCCATTGGTCGTGAGGGGAGGCGTCTCCTGGGGTTGACGAGTGGTCCTCTGGGGGGCGCTGGTAGTCCCCGTGGTGACGGTGGATCCCAGAGGGACCTCGGCCGTGGTTATTACTCTGGAGCTGGCGGGTGGCCCTCTGGGGGGTGTTGGTCCCTGCGTGTCGTTTGGGGGGGGGGGGGGGGTATTTTGGCATTTTTGTTTGTGAGTTTACATGTGGGTTGTTTTTCTTTCTCCCCTTCCCTGGGGTTTGATGGGACGGTCCCCTGGGGCGGGGGGGGGGGTGGTTTTGGTTGGTTTGTGTTATGACTAATCACACATGTTTGGTTAAAGGCTGACCGCACAGGTGTAGGAACTCCTGGCCACACCTGTGCTGAGACTGTCAAACAAGGGCAAAGATGCAGCCAGTTCAACCAGTCTGTTGGAGGACGAACGCAGACGCGGTTTCCAGCCATGGTCCCTGGAGGGGGGTGTTTCTCCTGGGCCAGGTGTGTGTGGTCGCCGGGAGGCTTCCCGTGAGGGTGGGGTACTGTTATATGGCTGGGGGGGGGCCTGGCTGCCGGTTTGTTTGTCTGTTTGTTTTCCTCCCAGGTGGCGTGCATTTGGGACTGAGTGGCTGTGTTGCTGAGGCTGTCAGGACCTCACCCTGATCACCTGCGACTCGTCAGGACTCACAGCTGAGGTGCATCTGGATGGATTGGAGCATGTTGGCATTTAAGACTGGAGTGCACAGTGTGTATTTGCCAGAGACTCGACCTTGTGACCAGACGGGTGAGATCGTCGTCTCGGGAGCCATCTCATCAGCAGCGGATGCTGAGAAACGTCCAGGTTTGATGCACAGTCTGTGAAAGAGGAGGGGGTGAGGTCTCACGCTCGTCAGCACACTTCCTGAGGTACGTTAGATTTTGTGACTAACAGTTATACAGTCAGTAAATGTGGTGTCCCTCACACCTTATTGTATTGAGCTGTTTGTTAGTCATGTATCAGCTTCCACTGCGGTGGAGTTTTGTGAACTGGATGTTCCATGCCTGCAGGTTGGAAGCTGATCAGCAATCAAGCCAGGAAGTGTTTGCTGTTTGTACACCTTTAAGTGTTCTGTGTGTAGAGTGTGGACTCACATAATGGTTCCTTCTTTCACAGACTCGGTTGTTGCGGCCACCTGGGGGGTGTCGGCGGGGTCCTTGGGTCCGAAACAGCTTCTGGCTCCGGACCGTTAGCGCTGCTGGGAGCGCACCACGCCAGACCGCACCTTCTGTATTATCACTGTTATGTATTAAATTCAGTTAGCCTTTGTACCGTGCTCTGCTTATTTCATACTGGGTCCTTCAAACGCTGGTCGGTTCTCCGAGCTGCGTCCGACACATAACATGTTGCTATTACACAGATGAACAGTTCAATCAGACCATTAAAACAGATAATAAATTATCAATAATTCATTTCAACAGCAGAAGTCTGTATGCAAACTTTAATAACATCAAGTAATATTTAAATCAAGTTAAAAAAACGTTCAATATAATTGCTATATCAGAAACGTGGATCAACACAGATAAAGGAATGGATTTTGAACTGGCTGAATATGAATTTAACTGTGTAAACAGAAAGAATAAGAGTGGAGGAGGAGTGGCTGTGTATGTGAATAAGAACATGGATTATAAAGTAGTAGAAAATATGACAGTTGTGATTGATAACTTATTAGAATGTATAACTATTGAAATATGTGAAGGAAAAAATAAAAATGTAATAGTCAGCTGTATATATAGAGCACCAGGGTCTAGTATTGAAGCATTCACTGACTGGATGGGAGAAATGTCCTCAAAAACCAATCAAAAAGTTGTCTTCATTTGTGGTGATTTAAATATTGATCTGCTTAATCCAAACAGGCATAAAATAACAGATGAATTTATCAATACAATGTACAGCATGAGTTTATATCCAAAAATCACTAGGCCAAGTAGAATTACATCCCATTGTGCCACCTTAATCGATAATATATTCACCAATGATATTGAAAACAATACAGTGAGTGGATTACTAATCAATGACATCAGTGACCGCTTACCAGTTTTCATTGTTTATAATAGAAACCACTGGAGGAATCAGCCAGAGGAAAAACTAAAATACAGTCGAGAGCGAACAGAGGAAAAGATGAATACAGAATACACTGAAGTATGATTTATGGGTGCAAAACTGGGAAGAGGTATACAGTGAAGGTAATGTTGATAGAGCATATGGAGCTTTATAAAAAATATTTACATCACTATATGAAAAAAAACCTGTCCAATAAAACAATACAGTAGAAAACAAAAATTCAAAGATC
Source organism: Thalassophryne amazonica (assembly GCF_902500255.1). Lineage (NCBI taxonomy): Eukaryota > Metazoa > Chordata > Actinopteri > Batrachoidiformes > Batrachoididae > Thalassophryne > Thalassophryne amazonica. Next base: position 90,101,005 of record NC_047104.1, on the reverse strand, counting down.
GGCCATGGTTGACGAAAGGATTACAAATGCATGTAAAAAGAAAATACTCTATATAAAGAATTCATAAAACTAAGGACTAAGTAGGCAGAAAATAGATATAAGAAATATAAAATAAGTTAACTAATATTATAAGGGTATGTAGGAAGGAATACTATAGTAAGATATTATATAATAACAAAAATATATCAAAGGAATATGAGATATATTAAATGGCATTATTAAAATGGGACAAAACAGCAGAGCTATCCTCAATATTTCATTGATAACAATATCAGAAAGGAGAATATGGATGAGGTGGTTAATGGCTTTAATAATTTTTTTTGTAAATGTTGGACCTAACTTGGCAGAAAAGATTCCTGATTCATTGTTATCTGAGGACTGGAATAATAATCTTATAGAGAGGAATCCCTGTTCAATGTTCCTCACAGCAGTGGAAGAAAAAGAAATCATAGATGTTAACAATTGCAAATACAAAACATCTACTGATTTAAATGAAATTGACATGATAGTTGTAAAACAGGTCATTGAAGGGATTTCAGAACCATTAACCTGTATTTGTAATTTGTCATTTCAAACCGGTAAATTTCCCAATGAAATGAAAATAGCCAAAGTTGTACCGCTGTATAAGACTGGGAATAGACACCACTTCACAAATTATAGGCCTGTTTCTTTGCTTCCACAATTTTCCAAAATATTAGAAAAATTATTCAACAATAGATTAGATAAATTCATAAACAAACATAAATTACTTATTGACAGTCAATATGGATTTAGAGCAAATAGTTCAACATCACTGGCATTACTAGAATCAGTTGAGATCACAAATGCCATAGATCATTACATTCAGTGGAATATTCATAGACCTTAAAAAAGATTTCGACACAATCAATCATGATATATTAATCAATAAACTTGAACGGTATGGGATCAGGGGAATAGTGTTGCACTGGGTGAGAAGTTATTTGAGTAACAGAAAACAATTTGTGAAGTTGGGGGAATATACATCATCATGCTTGGACATTGCTTGTGGTGTCCCACAGGGGTCAGTATTGGGTCCGAAACTCTTTTTACTTTATATAAATGATATTTTTAATGTGTCCAAGATATTAAAATTAGTATTATTTGCAGATGACACAAGTATTTTTTGTTCTGGGGGGGATTGCAGAAACTACTAAGGAACATCACTACAGAAATGGGAAAGCTGAAAATGTGGTTTGACAGAAAAAATTATCATTAAACGTAAGTAAAACAAAATATGTTATTTGGCAATTGTAATAAAGACATACAAGTACAGTTACAAGTACAGGGGGTGGATATTGAAGAGTATATGAAACTAAGTTTCTTGGGGTGATAATTGATGAAAATAAACTGGAAGTTGTTGTGTGTTGCAGGGTGTGGCTGGATATTTTGGTGTTCTTTTCTTTTCTTTGCTCTCCAGGTGGCATGAGAACTGATTTGTCTGTGAGAAGGTGCTGGCTGAAAATCCTTCACCCTCATCAACATCATGGTGCACACCTGTGAATGGTGAACATTTTTGTTTAAAAAATATCACTCAACACAACTTAAAACAAAATCTCCTGAGGTAGAGGGCTGACAAACCACCATACAAGGGTGCGCTGCTCCGTGTTGTGTGACACAGTGTAGCACTGCTCTTACAGACAGAGTAGACTTTGATGAATCCACGTGCACAGCAGTAAGTGTGTGCGGGAGAGAAAAAACCTTGCGTATCGATCTTTTTACTCGAGGATTGTTCAATAACAATACCAGCGTTGGTATCGATATTATCGACATTAGGATCGATCCGCCCACCTCTAGATCACACGTCCAAAAAGAACAACACACAAGCCTAATGTTGAGTCACACAGTAAGGTGGACCACTATAATAATGACCAAGTCCAAGCTGAATAACAACTAGCATCTTGGCAATAACAAATGATGAATGCAAAAGAGTAATTGCTGGAAAGCCAGGGTGACATCTGAATACTTACTATATAGGAGGCAAAAAGCAGAATGCACAGTCTGTAGAGTGTCCAAATACTCAGGAGGCATTTAGTTATCATTTATTATTTATTATTATTAGTTAAGGCATTTATTATCGATATTAGGATCAATCCGCCCACCTCTAGTAGTCAAACAGTACAGTCTTCCAGGGTGCCATCATCCCCTGCATGCTCAGAGTTGGTTCCAGATCCAGTACTAATCAGCAGAACCAGAATGATAACACAATTGACAGAATGATTGACAGAACAGCACCTTACTATGCCTCCTACTCCCAAGATATTGATAACCAATCTCAAGATAATGTAATAAAATGTTATTATACAAAGCAGAAAGTCCCCTCGTCACATTCAAAGAACAACCAGAGTTATTCAGACACTTATTCGGCAATATATATACAGTTGTGCTCAAAAGTTTACATACCCTGGCGGAATTTTTTTTTTTTTTTTTTTGGCCATTTTTCAGAGAATATGAATGATAACACAAAAACCTTTTTTTCACTCAGATAGGTTTACAGGTTTACTCTTTTTGAATCATAATGACAGCACAAACTACCCAAATGACCCTGATCAAAGTTTACATACTCCTTTTCTTAAAACCGTGTGTTTCCCCCTTTAACATCACTGACAACTTGGAGTTTTTTGTGGTTGTTTTGGACAAGGCTCTCTGATGGTAAAGCTGCCACTGAATATGTCTTTGACTTAATTTACATCAGTTACAAAGAAATACAAACAGTATGGCACTTTACGGTAAATCTGCATGGAGTAGACAGTTGTCAAAAACTGAGTGACTGTGCAAGAAGGAGAAGAGTGAGGAAAGCCACCAAGACACCCAGACAACCCAGGAGAAGTTATAGGCTTTTGTGGCTGTGATTGCAGAAATTGTGCACAGTGCAAGCTTTGCATTTTGCATCACTACTCTTAGCTTCATAGTGGAGTAGAGCAGAGAAGGATTTTCTTTCACCAAAACAGATCAAATCCAGGCTTGCATTTCAGATGTACCTTCTGGCAGTTTGTAGCTAAACTTTCAGGTCTTCTTTATAAGAAAATCCTCCTCTGTACCACTTCATCATGAAGATGGATAACTGGTGATACAAAATGCAAAGCTTGCACTGTGCATAATTTCTCCAATCACAGCCACGTAAGCCTATAACTTCTTCTGGGTTGTCTGGGTGTCTTGGTGGCTTTCCTCACTCTTCTTCTTCTTGCACAGTCACTCAGTTTTTGAGAACTGTCTACTCCATGCAGATTTACCATAGAGTGCCATATTGTTTGTATTTTTTGTAATTGATTTAAAGTCTGAAACATATTCAGTGGCAACTTTACCATCAGAGAGCCTCGTCCACAATGACCACAAAAGACTCCAAGCTGTCATTGATGTTAAAGGGGCCATACATGTTATTAAGAACAGAGGTATGTAAACTTTTGATCAGGGTCATTTGGGTAGTTTGTGTTGCCATTATGATTTAAAAACAGTAAACCTGGTTGTTTGACAATAAATGGCTTCACCCAACCACTAACCGTGAGTGAAAAAAAGCTTTTGTGTTATTAATACGAGGTCTATTAGATAATAAACCAACCCTTTTTTTTTTTTTAACTATATGGATTTGAATGACATGCGATTACACCAATCATGCTTGAGCCCTCGTCGCATGCGTGAGTTTTTTCACGCGTGTCGGTGACGTCATTTCCCTGTGGGCAGGCCTTGAGTGAGATGTGGTCCCGCCCTCTCGCTGAATTCCTTTGTTTCACATGCTGCTCGAGACGACGCGCGTTGCTTTATCAAAATTTTTTCTGGACCTGTGAGGAATATCCGAGTGGACACTATTCGAGAAATTAAGCTGGTTTTCGGTGAAAAGTTTAACAGCTGATGAGAGATTATGGGGTGTTTCTGTCGGTGTAAGGACTTCCCACGGAGCGGGACGTCACACAGCGCTTCCAGGCGCCGTCATCGGCCTGTTTCGACCTGAAAACATCCTAATTTAAGGCTTAATTCACCCAGGACATCGTGAGAGAACAGAGAAGATTCAGAAGAGGCCGGCGTGAGGAATTTATGCGGACATTCCACTGTTTAAGGACATTTTTCAATGAAAATGTGCGCGCAAATTCGCCAAGTCGTTTCTGTGACGACTCGGCGAATCTGTGTGCGCCGCGACAGGAAAAACACCTCCGTGTTGAAAACCATTTGTAAAATTCAGGCGGCTTTTGATGGCTTTCAACAAGTGAGTAACTGAGAAATTGTTTAACAGCTTGGGCATGTTCCAACTTGCCCGTTAAGGTTTCCAACACGGAGGTGTTTTTCCTGTCGCGACCCCCCGCGGTCGGGTCCAGCCGGACATGCGACTCTGCCCGCACGTTCTTTCATTATAAAATGTCCGTTAACAATGGAATGTCCGAATAAACTCCTCATGCCGACTTCTTCTGAAAGTTCTCTGTTCTCTGACGACTTACTGGGTCAACAGAGTCTGAAATGTGAAAGTTTTCAACTTGAAACGCCGAGACGCTGCCGCCTCGAAGCGCAGATCGCCGTCAGGCGCCGTGGGCCGTCCTTACGGCGACACTACCAGACCAAAATCTCTCATCAGCCGTTAAAATTTTTACCGAAAACCAGCTGAATTTATCGAATGGTGTCCACTCAGTTTTGCCTTACAGTTTTGAAAAAATTTTGATCATACAAAGCAGCAGTCTCTGAGCCATTCCTAAACAATGAAAAAATCAACGAGAGGTGGGCGACTTCTCACTCAAAGACTGCCCACAGGCAAATGACGTAACCGACAGGCGTGAAAAAAACTCTCGCATGCCCACGAGGGTTCAAGCATGTCTGATGTAATCACACGTGATTCAAATCCATATGGTTTTTGAAAAAATAAAAATAATAAGGTCGGATACTTTTCTAATAGACCTCGTATTCTCTGAAAAATGGCAAAAAAAAAAAAAAGAAGATTCCGCCAGGATATGTAAACTTTTGAGCTCAACTGTATATATATTTGGTATGAATGACATCCAGTGGATCCACAGAGATTCATAATTTTTGTTTACTTTTTTTTTTTTTTTGTTCAGAATGGCATTCATTTCATCCAAGAATATGAATAAGGTTTTGGGCAAAAAATATGGCAGTACCATTGAAAATCAGATTGAAATTGCAAATATCTGTCTGGATTTCTGTCCAGTCCAGACACTTATTTGGCCAAAAATATTTTTTGTTCATTTTTTGGTCAGAATGGTATTCATTTGGTCCAGTGACATGAGTAATATAGATTTTGACTGAAAAAATTGGGTTACACTCGAAAAGCAGGCTGAAATTGTGAATGTCTGAATTTCCGTCCAGTGCAGTCCAGACACTTATTTGGACAAAAAAAAAAGTTTATTTTTTGGTCAGAATGGTAATCATTTGATGCAATGACATGAGTAATAAGGTTTTGGGCAAAATATGCCACTCTCACCTAAAAATAAACCCCCCAAAAAATAAATTTTGGCAGAATAAGTGTCTGGACTGAACTGTACAGAAATTTAGACAGGTATTCACAATGTCAGTCAGATTTCCTATATTACACATCTCTGTGGATCCATTGGATGTCATTCATATTTTTTTTTTTTTTGCCAAATAAGTGTCTGAAGAAGTAACTAGTAACTGGTAACCAACTTCACTCTGGTAAAAAACAAACTTATCTCTTTACTGTACCAATTAGCAGTAATCGCCGGAATAGCAGGTCGCAGAGTAGAAAATTTACCCACACTGCACAAGCATCCTTTCGCCATTCCATCGCTGTTCTATCAAGAGTTTGGGGCTTCTAATGCTGTCATATAGCTTTATATAGTACTTAAGTAACTTGATTATTTAATGGTGAGACCTGATCATCTCATCAATACTTGTTTTGGGTGTAATATAAGCAAAATGACCCATTTCGCCAATTACCAGTTGTTCTGGTTTCATCCGCCTTTAGTTCTGGCAGCTAGTAGCTCCCTGGTTCCAGTTCAGCTCACTGGTTGTAAACAACAAAAATGGCATCAGCACTTGTTACGCATGGTGCAAAAAATTGCAAATGAGCATGAAATGTGGATATAGAAATGGAATAAACAAATCAAAAATCGAATTCCACGACAAATCACACCTAGGTTACCTATTCCTGTTCCAGAAGGTCCTTATTTTCTGATAACTGCAAGAAAGCAATGAATCGCCGTGCAACACCATAACGCAACTATTCAAAGAAAAATAGCAGATATACATATAAGTTTAGCAATGTCTGACATCGTAAAAATATACATCCAAAATCGTTCAAAAGCATTTTTGCCATTAGCAAATTGTTGTAACATACGTGGGATGCTCATGCAGATCACCTGTAAACGTTCAGGTCAAAGTACAGGTAAAATGGTGTATTACACTTTCTGCGAGTACACACACTCAATTCAATTATGTGCAGGATTTCCAGCTAATAAATATATGTAGCCCCAACTCAAATAAAACACATCCATGCAAGATAATGTAATTTGAGTCGAGACCATATATTTATTAGATGGAATCCAATCCAATGAGTCAGTTTTTTGACAGTTGGATAATATGAACTAACTAGTGTTAGTACATATTTGTACTAATATGCATATGTTGCGGACATGAATGAGCGAAGCTTGGCAGCATCTCACCATGACATTTAGGTTCTTCAGACTGCATGACAGGGGAGCATGTGAATGGCAAAAACCTTTCAGCTTCTTGGCGGGGGGGCTCCCAGAGACCCCCCATGTTTTTAAGCATTTTCCTTATTTTGTCTTTCATCTTCTGGAGGGCCTCTGCCCCCCATACTCCCCACCTTTTTAAACATTTTTCTTTTTGTGCATTTTCAGCTGACTCCCCTAATTACAGCCCTCTTAACCCCCTGCCACTTTAAGCATTTTTAAATGTAGATGTAAATTAATATTCAAGTTTGTAGCTAGTTGACAGTTGGGCTGTACAATATGGCCAAATTATCGTATCTCAATATTGTCATAAAATTGTCATGTAAATGTCATTATATACATGCTGTCCACATTCTTGAGCTGCATAGGTGGGTAGGGAGAGATCCCATGGGATAAAAAGCTTTTCAACCTACCATCCCTGGTTCTCAAGACCAGGCACTTAAGTGGCTCTACTCTTTTTTTTTTTCTTTTTTTTAGATATTTAGGTGCACCTTAGTAAACTAGTACAACCCCTGGCAATAATTATGGAATCACTGGCCTCGGAGGATGTTCATTCAGTTGTTTAATTTTGTAGAAAAAAAGCAGATCACAGACATGACACAAAACTAAAGTAATTTCAAATGGCAACTTTCTGGCTTTAAGAAACACTATAAGAAATCAGGAAAAAAATTATGGCAGTCAGTAACGGTTACTTTTTAGACCAAGCAGAGGGAAAAAAATATGGACTCACTCAATTCTGAGGAATAAATTATGGAATCACCCTGTAAATTTTCATCCCCAAAACTAACACCTGCATCAAATCAGATCTGCTCGTTAGTCTGCATCTAAAAGGAGTGATCACACCTTGGAGAGCTGTTGCACCAAGTGGACTGACATGAATCATGGTTCCAACACAAGAGATGTCAATTGAAACAAAGGAGAGGATTATCAAACTCTTAAAGAGGGTAAATCATCACGCAATGTTGCAAAAGATGTTGGTTTGTTCACAGTCAGCTGTGTCTAAACTCTGGACCAAATACAAACAACATGGGAAGGTTGTTAAAGGCAAACATACTGGTAGACCAAGGAAGACATCAAAGCGTCAAGACAGAAAACTTAAAGCAATATGTATAAAAATCGAAAATGCACAACAAAACAAATGAGGAACGAATGGGAGGAAACTGGAGTCAACGTCTGTGACCGAACTGTAAGAAACTGCCTAAAGGAAATGGGATTTACATACAGAAAAGCTAAACGAAAGCCATCATTAACACCTAAACAGAAAAAAAGAAGGTTACAATGGGCTAAGGAAAAGCAATCGTGGACTGTGGATGACTGGATGAAAGTCATATTTAGTGATGAATCTCGAATCTGCATTGGGCAAGGTGATGATGCTGGAACTTTTGTTTGGTGCCGTTCCAATGAGATTTATAAATGACTGCCTGAAGAGAACATGTAAATTTCCACAGTCATTGATATATGGGGCTGCATGTCAGGTAAAGGCACTGGGGAGATTGCTGTCAATACATCATCAATAAATGCACAAGTTTACGTTGATATTTTGGACACTTTTCTTATCCCTTCAATTGAAAGGATGTTTGGGGATGATGAAATCATTTTTCAAGATGATAATGCATCTTGCCATAGAGCAAAAACTGTGAAAACATTCCTTGCAAAAAGACACATAGGGTCAATGTCATGGCCTGCAAATAGTCCGGATCTTAATCCAATTGAAAATCTTTAGTGGAAGTTGAAGAAAATGGTCCATGACAAGGCTCCAACCCACAAAGCTGATCTGGCAACAGCAATCACAGCAAGTTGGAGCCAGATTGATGAAGAGTACTGTTTGTCACTCATTAAGTCCATGCCTCAGAGACTGCAAGCTGTTATAAAAGCCAGAGGTGGTGCAACAAAATTCTCTACTATGGAAACCACCTGGACAACTGAGAGCCTACACAGTAATTTATATCAAGTTGTAGAGATTTGCTTTCAGTTTGAGTTAAGGAAGATAATTTTGCCTGATCATAAAAATTCCAAAAGGTATAGTTTGGACAATCTGTGTCTGAATGTTATGGAGTTATGAGGTAAACAGCAAAAATGGGGTCAGTTTCAGTTTGTACAGGGGTGAAAAGTTAAGTTGCTCCAATTTTGGTAAAAACTATGCAAATTATTGGTTGAGTTAATCGGGTTTTAAAAAGTAACAGCTTGCATCATGTGTCATGCTTAGTTCATGTTACAGGGTAACATGTCACATGTCACAGAATCCAATGGACATTGACCTTGTTGACCTTTACTTTGGAGAACAAGCATTCAGCACTCAACCAATAATTTACCTCACTTTTTACCAAAATTAGAGCAACTCTTTACCTTTTGACCCTGTACAAACTGAAATTGTAGTTTTCAATTTTACTGGAGCATTTTTAAATTTTGACCCCTGTGTAATTCTTTAATTGACCCCTACCTGGCTGCCTATTGAAAATTCATGTTGCCAGTCGTTTTTCTTTTAAAAGTGTAATGTCTAAGCTGTATTTGTGCTGAATTTGATGCTTGTATCACCATTTGAAGGATTGTTTCAGTTATCTGCTGCACTAATAAGGCAACAGAGCATGAACCAGCTGCTGTCTGTTAGCTTAAACGTGTATATAAGACAACCAGAATTAAAGGAGAAATGCTGCTTTTAACCACCTGGACCTCATTTCTGGCTTAAAATATGGTTTTTACTCACCAGCATAAGTTTGGTGTGATTAGAAGTCCATAGTTCAAATAAGTGTGTACAGGTCAAATCTGACGCAAACATTTTTCTTCTTCTACTAAGGTGGATTAGAACTTTTTGTGGTACACAACAGCAACTACAGTCAGGAAGAACCTAGCAGTAAGTGTGACTCACTGATTTCAAAATGTAGCTCTTTCAACCAGATGTGTGGTGCCATGTCCAGTCAGATTTCAGGGGAGTCCAGTGAAACCATGGCCTCCGCTCTAGCTCCACCCATGCCAGGAAGTGTTCAACATTGACATTTCCTGTTTCACTGTGACTGAAAATTTGGCACTTCCTGTTTGAGTGTGAGCTTGCCACTGAGTTCCCGCGAGATTCCACGGGATTTCGTCTGTCAATCCAGGAAGTGTTTGACATTTGAACATTTACTGTTTTACTGTGAATTTGGCACTTCCTGTTTAGGACTCCATGAGTGAGCTTCACGCCGCTATGTGTCGCTTCACTCGTATATGTACCAATATACAAATAATGAATGTTTATGAGTTCAATGGTACAAATATTTCATGAGGTGACAGCTGGAACATATCACAAGGAGGCGAAGCCCAGTTCAAAGGTACGTTGAATGGTAAATTTCACTGAATATTCATTCCATTGAAAGAATGTAAAACATTCATTATTTGTTTTATATAATGGCTAAAATAGATCCTTGTCATTTGATATTTTATAATTTATAAACACAGAAAAGGGACTTACATTTTGGAGTTCCATTACTGCTAAAGTCCAACATGAACTTTAAATAGGAGTCCAAATTGTGACGTGTAGTCCGGTAATGCTGTGCACTGATTTCTTAGTTCCATAAAAACTTCATGTCGTTTCTTTGTTTTGTGTGTATGTGCATTGTGTGTGTGTGCGCATTGTGTGTGCGCATGGTGTGTGTCTGCGTGTGTAGGTGCATGTCTGTGTGTAGGTGTGTGTGTGTGTGTGCAATGGTACCAACGTATGGAACCAAATTTGCACTATAAATGCAATGCAACACAAATGGTATGTATAATCCATGTCACGTGACATACAAATCAAATCAAATCAATTTTATTTATAGTGTCAAATCACAACAAACAGTCGCCCCAAGGCGCTTTATATTGTAAGGCAAAAGCCATACAATAATTACAGAAAAACCCCAACGGTCAAACGACCCCCTATGAGCAAGCACTTGGCGACAGTGGGAAGGAAAACTCCCTTTTAACAGGAAGAAACCTCCAGCAGAACCAGGCTCAGGGAGGGGCAGTCTTCTCTGGGGCTGGTTGGGGCTGAGGGGAGAGAATCAGGAAAAGACATGCTGTGGAAGAGATCAGAGATCAATCACCAATGATTAAAAGCAGAGTGGTGCATACAGAGCAAAAAGAGGTGAATAAAAAAACACCATGGAAACCCCCCAGCAGTCTAAGTCTATAGCATCATAACTAAGGGATGGTTCAGGGTCACCTGATCCAACCCTAACTATAAGCTTTTTCAAAAAGGAAGTTTTAATCTTAATCTTAAAAGTAGAGAGGGTGTCTGTCTCCCTAATCCGAATTGGGAGCTGGTTCCACAGGAGAGGCCTGAAAGCTGAAGGCTCTGCCTCCCAACCTGCTCTGACAAACCCGAGGAACTACAAGTAAGCCTGCAGTCTAAGAGCGAAGTTCTCTATTGGGGTGATATGGTACTATGAGGTCCCTAAGATAAGATGGGACCTGATTATTCAAAACCTTATAAGTAAGAAGAAGAATTTTAAATTCTATTCTAGAATTAACAGGAAGCCAATGAAGAGAGGCCAATATGGGTGAGATATGCTCTCTCCTTCTAGTCCCCGTCAGTACTTTAGCTGCAGCATTTTGAATTAACTGAAGGCTTTTAGGGAACTTTTAGGACAACCTGATAATAATGAATTACAATAGTCCAGCCTAGAGGAAATAATGCATGAATTAGTTTTTCAGCATCACTCTGAGACAAGACCTTTCTGATTTTAGAGATATTGCGTAAATGCAAAAAAGCAGTCCTACATATTTGTTTAATATGTGCTTTGAATGACATATCCTGATCAAAAATGACTCCATAATCTACCTTTCCTTTCAGCCAGAAATTCCTATTATTTGACACAATTTTTTCCTCTATTGTAATGTAAATAAGCTTAGAAAATAGGGCACGAAAATGACCCCTTCAAATCTCAATATCTCTGGTGTTATTTATCCGATTTTGACAAATGAGCTGTCATTTTGTTGCATTTTTGGTGCCCTTTCTCTGATTGCAAGCAGAAGGCCATTTAAACAACTTTGAAAGAATGTCCAAGTGCCTATTATGTGTGTGTGACGTGGCTAAGAGAGATTAAAGTAGCAGCTAAGCTAAGCAAAGCTAACTGTTGCGGGTTAATAAGAACATCCACGGGGTTTCCCTGAGTGTGATTATATAAACCCATTGTGCCTAAATGTAAGTAAAATAGTAAAGCTAGACTAGAACTCCAGCCAATAAGATGTAATTTAGTTAAGTATGTGTTAGTGGTTTAAACTAGTGTCCATACCTGTTATGTCATTTCTGGTCATGTTTGTAATATCACTTCTGTTGCAAGTGCCGAAGAAGTGCTTCGGGCGGCAGAGTTGGAAGCACGACAGAACTGCTCATTTTTGTAACCCAATATAAATGTCTGTGTTTTACAGAACCCACGAGTAAACAACTCCAGTCATAAACACACTTGATGTCATCATTCATGTGTGCAACAAAAACTGGTGTCAGAAGTGGGATCGGCGGTGCTACTGTGAAGCAGTGAAAGTGGAGCTTCAACACGTGAGACGGCGATGGAGACCGAGCTGGAGCAACTGCAGGACACTTTGAGTGGGATCCTCGTGCAGTTGAAGGTTGAACAGCTACAGGAAGTGTGTTTGCAAGCTAAAATCTCCACTGACAGAGTGACCAAGAAGCACACGCTGATCAGAAAAATAAGTGAAGCAGTCGATTCTGCCATAGAGACTGAAGATGATGAGGTGGCCCATGCATTCCTTGTCCGCTTAGTAACATGCGAAATAATTAAAGGAAAAGAATGCCAAAGTTCAGGTGGATGAGAGTAAAGCCAGTCATGATGCTGCAGCTTTGGCCAGTCTACACCAACAGTATGCCACACTGCAGTTAAGTTTTCAGGTCTCTACAGAGAAATTGGAGAAAGAGGTGGCGAAACTGACCAACCAAATTCCCTCCCAGGTGCCCAATCCATGGACTGTTCCAACAACTCTATCAGTTCTCCAGCCCCCTGAGATAATGTTACGCAGGGAATTCAAAATCAATGGACAAATTGGAGAAAAGGGCCGAGAGACAAACTGTCTTATCCCACCTGATGCATCAAATTGAAATGGGGCTTAAGAAAAAACACAGTGAGGCAGAAATTATTGAAGCTGTGGTCAGAGCCATTAGCCCAGGCTTAAGCCTTTGTAATACATTAGAACTCAAAACAGACCTCACCATACCCCAGCTTCGTACCTTTTTAAAGGGACACTACAAAGAGGATGCCTCCACAGGCCTCTATGATCGACTGATAAATGTCTCACAAGAAAGTAATGAGTCCCCACAGAACTTCTTATTCTGGGCTATTGAGTTAAAAGAGAGACTTCTGGCAGCCTCGAGAGGGCCAGATGCGGTTGAAGCATATAGTCCTGAATTCATACAGAGAAAGTTCTTGAGAGCTGTGGATACAGGCCTAGGCAGTGAAAATATTAAACACCAAATCAAGAGTTATCTGGATGATCTTACAGTGACTGATGATGTTCTGATTGCTAAGATTAATGACGCTGCCAGTCTGAGTGGGAGAGGCAACAGAAGTTCAAAAAGAGCAGCAGAGAACTGAAACTAAGGGAAATCAGAGCAGATGTGCAACCAGTAAAAGAAGCGTCCATTGGTGCAGTTGGGGGGCGTGAACAATTCTCCACACTGTCAAAAGAGAAAGTGATAAAGACCAACCAACACTACTAGAGAATCAGAGCTTCTGGACATCATCAGTAAATTAAAGAGGAAATTACTGAAATAAAGGGTCTATTAAAGAGTCACATAAAGCATCTCCCAGCCCCGTCCAAGTAGGAGACCCAGCTGCAAAACTTGTCAGGATGCCAAGAGCAGAGGACTGTGACCATTGCTTTAAATGTGGACAGAGTGGTCACCTGTCCAGGGGATGTGGGTCAGGAAGAAGCCGACAGAAAGGCCAGAATGAATCAACATGTCAGTTAGCACTGCAAATGCTGTAGTTCCTGGACCCCAGCAGGGGGAGCCCAAAATGTTTGAAATTATCACAGACAGTATTAAATACTTGGAGGCAAAGGAAGCTGCTAGCACACACATAACAAAGAGAAGGAAGTTGTCTGTGTCAGTCTTCTCTCCCCAAAACAAAGAGCGCAACTCCTAAATCTTGTTGGAAAGAAATATATGATAACATGCGAGTTGGAGGGAGTGAACACAAGAGTTTGTGGGACATGGGTCACAGGTCTGCCTCATAAATGAGAAGTGGAGACAACAGCACATTCCCCTACTACAGTGAGAAGTATCTGAGATCCTGGGGCCAGGTACTTTAGATGGGAGGGCAGTGAACCAGACACCAATCCCTTTCTCTGGGTGGGTTGAAATCAAGTTCAGACTCCCTACAAATGAGACCACACAGATGGAGCTGCTAGTGCCAGTTTTCATTGCTCATGAAGAGGGGGTGGCTGAGGAACCAATTATTGGGTTCAATGTAATTGAGTACCTATTGGAGAGAGGCATAGAACCACCACATGTAGTGACAGAAGCAGTCAGCACAGCGTTTTCTGTTGACTGTAAGAAGACCGAAGTTTTCTTAAAAGTGATGACAAACAGAGAGGATAGAGTAGGGCAAGGTACAGTGAAAACAGGTAGGGAGCTCACCAATATTCCAGCTGGTCAAATAAAAGCTGTAAAGTGTAGTGTAAGAGCAGGCCTGCTTCCAGATCGCCAAAATGTCCTGATTGAGCCCGACTCACTTCTCCAGTTACCAGAGGGATTACAGTTCAAAGAGAGTGTAGTCAGTTTACAGAGGGGTCCCCTGTCCCGGTTCACCATCCCAATCACAAATAACAGCCCATGACATCCGATTGCCACCCAGAACTGTGCTCGGACAAACCCAGATGGTCAAAACTATCTACCCAGCTGCCACTAGGCCGGTGGATATAAGTCAGCTACAAAGGGAAGTGCCCCTCACAAGTGAAGTATCCACTCCACCAGCTGAAAAGCAAGAACTGGACAAGCACATGAAAACAACTGCCAGGACGCTTGGGATCCACCAGTCCCTATTTCCCATCTTTCCCCAGTGCAACAGCAGGAAGTTAAACACTGAAAGAGGAGAGTAATGCATTTGCTCGAGATGAATATGATGTGGTCAACATACCTTCTCTGCAGTTGAAGATCCGCCTCAATGACCCCACTCCAGTAAGGCGAACTTATGTCTCAGTTCCAAAACCACTCCACAAAGAGGTAAAAGAATACCTGGAAGATCTGTTAAATAGAGGCTGGACAGCTAAGTCCAAATCTTCCTATTCTAGTCCCATTGTGTGTGTGCAGAAAAAAGACGGAAGCCTCAGGTTGTGTTGTGACTACAGAAAATTAAATCAGAAGTCAATCCCTGATCGCCATCCAATCCCGCGCATACAAGACATGCTCAACACCTTGAAGGGTAGTGCCTGGTTTTTGGTCTTGGACCAAGGCAAGGCATATCACCAGGGCTTCCTAGAACAGTCAAGTCGCCCTCTCACTGCATTTATTACACCCACTGTATGAGTGGGTGAGAATCCCATTTGGTCCCATTTGAAACCCCCGCAGAGTTCCAGAGGTCAATGGAGGAGTGCTTGGTGGGGCTGCGTGATGAAATCTGTCTTCCTTACTTGGATGATAATTTAGTCCACTCGCAGATGTTTGAAAGACCGTAGACGATCTGATAAAAGTCCTGCAGCGTTACCAGAGCCACGGAGTTAACACCAAAAAAAGTGGAGATCTTCAAAAATCAGGTGAGATTTCTGGGAAGATTGGTCACCAAAGATGGTCACACTATGGACCCTGCTGAACCTGCCCCCTGTCCAGGCTTTGAAACAGAGAAACTCCCACCATGATTGGTGATGTCAGAAAACTGTTGGGATCATTTCATACTACAGAAATTACATTCCAAACTTTTCACGCATAGCAAAGCCCTGTACAACCTTCTCTCCACCCAAAAAGACAGTAAAGGGAAAGCACAAACAAATAAAACAAGACAAAAAGACACAAAACAAAGGGGGGCAATTGCCTTCATCACACCCAGTGCAGTGGTCAACAGAACATCAACAAGTTTATGTCAGCTGATTGATTTCCTGTCCGAGCCACCAGTCCTTGGATATCCTGATTATGAGCAGTCATTCATCCTACACTGTGATGCTTCTCAGGAGGGGCTCGGAGCCGTGCTTTACCAGAGACAGCACAGACAACTGGTTGTGATTGCATATGGGTCCAGGACTTTAACTGCCCCGGAGAAAAACTACCACCTACATTCGGGCAAGTTGGAGTTCTGGCCCTCAAGTGGGCCATATGTGAGCGGTTCAGAGACTATCTTTACTACTCTCCACCATTCACAGTCTATAATGACAACAAACCCACTCACCTATGTACTCACCACAGCCAAGTTGAATGCCACCATGCACAGGTGGGTAGCTGAGCTTGCTGATTTCCAGTTCTCCATCAAATACCAGCCAGGTCTCGCTAACAGAGATGCTGATGCCACTAGATATAGAACAATACATGCAGGCCTGCAGCCAGTCAGTGACACCGGAAGTGATGGGCAGCGTTACACAGGCTCTCGCTGTGCACATGGAAGAAGGTGACCCCTGGCTGTGTCCCCTGACAGTCTCAACTGTGTTAGCAGAGGAGAGTGAGAAAGTGAAGCTGTCTGGATTGGAAATCCCAAAGGAGACCCTGAGACAGGCACAAGAACAAGATCCAGTGATTGGCAAAATACTTAAGTATGTCCTCTCCAACAACTGGCCAAAAGCTGGAAAATGGGCCAGTAACAAGGACATAGCTATTCTGGTGAGGGAAAAGAAGAAACTGCACATTGATGATGATGGTCTCCTGTACAGGAAAACCGCAAGTCAGTCACAGCTCCTCCTGCCAAAGAAGTTTCATCGCCTGGTGTATAAGGAACTGCATGAAGAAATGGGCCATCTAGGAGTAGAGAGGGTACTGACTCTGGTTAGAGATCGCTTCTACTGGCCCCACATGCAGAAGGATGTGGAACATTATGTCACCCAGGTGTGCAGTTGTCTAAAAAACAAGCATCCCAACAGGTCAACCAGAGCTCCCCTAATTAACATCGTCAGCCCGTACCCATTTGAACTGCTCTCCATTGATTATTTACATTTAGAGAAGTGTAAGGGAGGATATGAATATATCCTTGTTGTGATGGATCACTTCACACGGTTTGCCCAGGCTTACCCCTGCAAAGACAAATCATCTAAAACGGCTGCCGACAAGATCTGGGGAGATTTCGTGCTGAGATTTGGATTCATGACTTGTCTGCATCACAACCAGGGGAAGGAGTGGGAAAATAGACTCTTTGCCAAGCTGGAGGAATACAGCGGAATCAAGGGGTCCAGAACCACACCCTACCACCCGCAGGGCAATGGCCAGGTCGAAAGATTTAATCGAACACTGCTGGCTATGCTTACCAGGGGAAGGAGTGGGAAAACAGACTCTTTGCCAAGCTGGAGGAATACAGCGGAATCAAGGGGTCCAGAACCACACCCTACCACCCGCAGGGCAATGGCCAGGTCGTAAGATTTAATCGAACACTGCTGGCTATGCTCAGAAGTCTCCCAGAGACAGCAAAAGCAGATTGGAAAGCATCCCTGGCCAAGGTGGTCCACGCCTATAACTGTACTCGCAGTGAGGCTACTGGTTACGCACCTTACTTTCTCTTATTTGGAAGGAACCCCAGACTCCCTATTGACCTAATGTTTGGCCTCAAAGTGAAAGATCAGGGCTCATCCCACAGAGATTATGCAGAGAAATGGGAGAGCTCGGATGGATGCTGCGTACAAGCTAGCCTCAGACACAGCCCTGCAAAGAAGAAGAAACAGGGAGAGGAGGGCCTGGGAACTAAGGTCATATTGGGAGGCCAGGTGTACACTGTGACACAGAACAGACACACAGGACAGTCCAGTGTATGAGATCAAGCCAGAGAATGGAAGAGGACAAACAAAAGTGGTGCATCAGAACCTTCTGTTGCCATGTGAGTTCCTGCCGGTGGAGAAGGTGGACTCGCCTGTGAGCCAAGGAAAAAGGAAAAAGAAAATCAACACATGGCATCACGAAGAACCACAGCAAGAATGCAGCTCGGAGGGGATAAGGATGAATGGAGAGGAATCCGATGGCAAGCTGATGAAAGAGAACAGGTGAAACAGTCTCAGCAGACAGAAGCGTCAGGGTTTGATCCAGCGGCTGGAGAAGTCGGAGCAGACGGCCTGGATGATGGAACTGATTCAGAGTACCAGCTGACCAGCAGGAAGAAGTGGATGGAGTCACACAGCTTTGAGAGGTCATCAACCCACCAGTCTGACGAGTCTGCAGGCAATGACATTGAGCAGGATGAGCACCAGTCATCTGTTCAAGAAAGATATCCTTTCAGACAAAGAAAACCAAAGTTATGTTTACTTACCATGAATTGGGCATGCCTATCATGTCACATGAGTAATGTTGTAGGATTAAGATCTGATGTTGAGTGAGAAAAAAATAAGTTAAGTTTGCTTTCCTGTTAAGGATATTCAGAGTGTTATTGTTAAAAACTTCAGTAATACTAAGACGGTTTTATTTGAATGAGTGGTAACACATTATGATTACCACTGTACAGCATGTTAAGTCTAAAAAGGGAGGTTATTACTATGGGTAAAGTACCTTACTCAGTACTGATGCAGATACCCGTACTCCTGACGGTGGCTGCAGTGGACTGTCGACACCTACTGCAAGCATATGGCATTAAGTGGAGATATATGCCATATGGGTTACTAGAATTCACAGTGATGCATCTTTAGAAAGTGTAAACTGACTCTACGTGGAAGTAGCCTTCCTAGGTGCATGGCACCTTTGCATGAGGACACCGTGTTGTCATAATGTTGGGACGACATTACATTTGGAGGGGAGAGAGTGTAAGGATAAGGAGAAGCTACCCCCTATTTTCCTATTTTTGTTTATATAATCTTGTTTATTTTCTGTTTTCTGTCATTCATCCTGCTACAGTTATACATTCTAGACCTGTGTTGTCGGGCATTACAGAAATGGAGCAGTAACCCTACCATGACACTAGGGGGAGTAGCTAGTTAGGTAAGCGCGGCTTCCACTTCTGTTGCAAGTGCTGAAGAAGTGCTTCGGGTGGCAGAGTTGGAAGCAGGACAGAACTGCTCATTTTTGTAAGACAATATAAATGTCCATGTTTTACAGAACCCACGAGTAAACAACTCCAATCATAACACACTTGATGTCATCATTCATGTGTGCAACATATGTGGTGCAGGTTATTATTTCTTTGTGTTCGGGCCTGCAGTTCCTCGGAGGCTGTAAACCAAGCCCGCGGCGGAGCCAGATTCCCAGCCCAGCCCTCGTCGCGTCTGAGACCCAGTTCAGTCTGCAGCAGCACCGGAATTCACCAAACAGGCCCACGAGCACACGAGAAGTGTGGAACCATCACCGCGGAGCCATCGCCGTGGATTCACCGAGGCCTCGAGCCGCCAGCGCCTTCTTCAGACTTAATGGGTCCGAAGAAGGCACTGACGGCGGAGGAGGGCGATGACATCAAGAAGTCTCTGGACTTTTTGTCTGAGGAAATTTCTGTTGTAGAAATGCAACAGAAATCCATCATGGACCTGGTGGAGGAGGTAAAGGCTCTCCGGATCCAGAACGCTGAGGACTGGCGTCTGGTGCACCTGGAGAACCGTGTCGCGGAGTTAGAACAATACACCAGGATGAATGACGTCATTATCACTGGGCTCCGTATCAAACCCCGGTCATACGCACGGGTGATGACCGATGACAGCGGGGGGGGGGCCAGTGAGCAGGATGTCAGCTCTGTGGAACAGGTGGCTGACGTCCTACAATCCAAAGGAATTGAAATGGATTTCAATAATACTGAAGCGTGCCACCCTCTGCCCCGGAGCGATGACAGCGATAAATGAGCTGTTATCATGAAGTTCATCAACAGAAAACATAAAATCGCACTGTTAAAACAAGGATTTAATTTACTGGACTTGGAGCATGATATAGATCTGGACAATAATTTTTTCTCAAACATCAATGACAGCTGTTGCTGTTATATGGCTGGGGGGGGCCTGGCTGCCGGTTTGTTTGTCTGTTTGTTTTCCTCCCAGGTGGCGTGCATTTGGGACTGAGTGGCTGTGTTGCTGAGGCTGTCAGGACCTCACCCTGATCACCTGCGACTCGTCAGGACTCACAGCTGAGGTTGCATCTGGTGGATTGGAGCATGTTGGCATTTAAGACTGGAGTGCACAGTGTGTATTTGCCAGAGACTCGACCTTGTGACCAGACGGGTGAGATCGTCGTCTCGGGAGCCATCTCATCAGCAGCGGATGCTGAGAAACGTCCAGGTTTGATGCACAGTCTGTGAAAGAGGAGGGGGTGAGGTCTCACGCTCGTCAGCACACTTCCTGAGGTACGTTAGATTTTGTGACTAACAGTTATACAGTCAGTAAATGTGGTGTCCCTCACACCTTATTGTATTGAGCTGTTTGTTAGTCATGTATCAGCTTCCACTGCGGTGGAGTTTTGTGAACTGGATGTTCCATGCCTGCAGGTTGGAAGCTGATCAGCAATCAAGCCAGGAAGTGTTTGCTGTTTGTACACCTTTAAGTGTTCTGTGTGTAGAGTGTGGACTCACATAATGGTTCCTTCTTTCACAGACTCGGTTGTTGCGGCCACCTGGGGGGTGTCGGCGGGGTCCTTGGGTCCGAAACAGCTTCTGGCTCCGGACCGTTAGCGCTGCTGGGAGCGCACCACGCCAGACCGCACCTTTCTGTATTATCACTGTTATGTATTAAATTCAGTTAGCCTTTGTACCGTGCTCTGCTTATTTCATACTGGGTCCTTCAAACGCTGGTCGGTTCTCCGAGCTGCGTCCGACACATAACAGTAGTCTCTGGCCAAACATCACGGACCCAGCGTTAGCAGAGACGGTAACGCGCCGGGAAGGCGGCAGCAGACGTTCAGTGGTTATCCGGATCAGTTGCGGGGCTCTCCGCCCGGAAGGTGCGTGTTTGAGACCCATTACTGGATACTAATTGTGCTCTCTTGCAGCCGTGTTCCTGTGTTGTGCCTCATCCGTGGATCGTGGTGGAGTGTGACTGGCGACGGCTTCGCGTCACACTCCGACCGGATGGGAGGTGTCAACGGGAGCTGCAAGAGTGCGTTTGTAATGGGTTCACGCGCACGGCGGAGCTCTGTTAGCACGGGTCGCTGGGCTTCCTGTGTTACAGTCATAGCCCGTTTCCCCGGAGAAAGGTAACTACTGCGTCTGTTGTATTAGCTCCGGCGTTATGTTAGTGAGCACATTTTGGTTGTGTGTTGCACTCAGCTGCGCACACAAAAGCAGCTCGTTTGTTTTTTTCTGTCGCCCAAGGGGTTTTTTTTCATTTTTAGCACTCTGGTTCCCCCTTGTGGTGACTGAATCACGGTACCGTCAAGCTCTGGAGTAGGAACAGGTGTGTTCCATTTGGTTGAGCTTGACGGTATAACTCACTGATTTGTTTTGTGTTAGTTCATTTGTGTGGGTGTTTTTTGAGTTGGTTTTTGTGTGGGCTTTTCTTTTTTGTTGTCCACTATTTGTCTGGGGGTGGTGGACCCTGTAGCCTTTGCTAACCAAGAACAAAAAAAAAAAGAAAAAAAAAAAGAAAAACGGGGACCCAAACAACTTGTGGTTGGTCTGTTTTTTTTTCTTTTGTGTTCTTTTTGTTTCACATCCCCAGGGTTAGATGGAGCGGTCCCCTGGGGGGTGATGGGGTGGTATTTGGGTTGTTTTTTCTCTTTGTTTTTTGTTGTGCCCTCTCTTCTCCTCTGACTCCAGCCAGGTGTGCCGTAGTGTCGGCATTGCTGGAGGGGTGCAGTTAGGTTGTGCTGGGCGTTTCCCAGGTGGCCTCTGCACCCGGGAGGGGAGGGGGGGGGGGGGTGGTTGGGTTTTTTTTTTGTTTTCCCTCCCCCAGTTTCCGCCCTCAGGGTTTGACTGTGGTGTCCTCTGGGGGGGAAAAGGCGTTGGGTCCATCTAGCCGTGGACGGCCGGGGCTGGGTCCATTGGTCGTGAGGGGAGGGCGTCTCCTGGGGTTGACGAGTGGTCCCTCTGGGGGGCGCTGGTAGTCCCCGTGGGTGACGGTGGATCCCAGAGGGACCCTCGGCCGTGGTTATTACTCCTGGAGCTGGCGGGTGGCCCTCTGGGGGGTGTTGGTCCCTGCGTGTCGTTTGGGGGGGAGGAGGGGGGTATTTTGGCATTTTTGTTTGTGAGTTTACATGTGGGTTGTTTTTCTTTTTCTCCCTTCCCTGGGGTTTGATGGGACGGTCCCCTGGGGCGGGGGGGGGGGGTGTTTTGGTTGTTTTGTGTTATGACTAATCACTCATGTTGGTTAAAGGCTGACCGCACAGGTGTAGGAACTCCTGGCCACACCTGTGCTGAGACTGTCAAACAAGGGCAAAGATGCAGCCAGTTCAACCAGTCTGTTGGAGGACGAACGCAGACGCGGTTTCCAGCCATGGTCCCTGGAGGGGGGTGTTTCTCCTGGGCCAGGTGTGTGTGGTCGCCGGGAGGCTTCCCGTGAGGGTGGGGTACTGTTATATGGCTGGGGGGGGCCTGGCTGCCGGTTTGTTTGTCTGTTTGTTTTCCTCCCAGGTGGCGTGCATTTGGGACTGAGTGGCTGTGTTGCTGAGGCTGTCAGGACCTCACCCTGATCACCTGCGACTCGTCAGGACTCACAGCTGAGGTGCATCTGGATGGATTGGAGCATGTTGGCATTTAAGACTGGAGTGCACAGTGTGTATTTGCCAGAGACTCGACCTTGTGACCAGACGGGTGAGATCGTCGTCTCGGGAGCCATCTCATCAGCAGCGGATGCTGAGAAACGTCCAGGTTTGATGCACAGTCTGTGAAAGAGGAGGGGGTGAGGTCTCACGCTCGTCAGCACACTTCCTGAGGTACGTTAGATTTTGTGACTAACAGTTATACAGTCAGTAAATGTGGTGTCCCTCACACCTTATTGTATTGAGCTGTTTGTTAGTCATGTATCAGCTTCCACTGCGGTGGAGTTTTGTGAACTGGATGTTCCATGCCTGCAGGTTGGAAGCTGATCAGCAATCAAGCCAGGAAGTGTTTGCTGTTTGTACACCTTTAAGTGTTCTGTGTGTAGAGTGTGGACTCACATAATGGTTCCTTCTTTCACAGACTCGGTTGTTGCGGCCACCTGGGGGGTGTCGGCGGGGTCCTTGGGTCCGAAACAGCTTCTGGCTCCGGACCGTTAGCGCTGCTGGGAGCGCACCACGCCAGACCGCACCTTTCTGTATTATCACTGTTATGTATTAATTCAGTTAGCCTTTGTACCGTGCTCTGCTTATTTCATACTGGGTCCTTCAAACGCTGGTCGGTTCTCCGAGCTGCGTCCGACACATAACATGTTGCTATACACAGATGAACAGTTCAATCAGACCATTAAAACAGATAATAAATTATCAATAATTCATTTCACAGCAGAAGTCTGTATGCAAACTTTAATAACATCAAGTATATTTAAATCAAGTTAAAAAAACGTTCAATATAATTGCTATATCAGAAACGTGGATCAACACAGATAAAGGAATGGATTTTTGAACTGGCTGAATATGAATTTAACTGTGTAAACAGAAAGAATAAGAGTGGAGGAGGAGTGGCTGTGTATGTGAATAAGAACATGGATTATAAAGTAGTAGAAAATATGACAGTTGTGATTGATAACTTATTAGAATGTATAACTATTGAAATATGTGAAGGAAAAAATAAAAATGTAATAGTCAGCTGTATATATAGAGCACCAGGGTCTAGTATTGAAGCATTCACTGACCTGGATGGGAGAATGTCCTCAAAAACCAATCAAAAAGTTGTCTTCATTTGTGGTGATTTAAATATTGATCTGCTTAATCCAAACAGGCATAAAATAACAGATGAATTTATCAATACAATGTACAGCATGAGTTTATATCCAAAAATCACTAGGCCAAGTAGAATTACATCCCATTGTGCCACCTTAATCGATAATATATTCACCAATGATATTGAAAACAATACAGTGAGTGGATTACTAATCAATGACATCAGTGACCGCTTACCAGTTTTCATTGTTTATAATAGAAACCACTGGAGGAATCAGCCAGAGGAAAAACTAAAATACAGTCGAGAGCGAACAGAGGAAAAGATGAATACAGAATACACTGAAGTACGATTTATGGGTGCAAAACTGGGAAGAGGTATACAGTGAAGGTAATGTTGATAGAGCATATGGAGCTTTATAAAAAATATTTACATCACTATATGAAAAAAAACCTGTCCAATAAACAATACAGTAGAAAACAAAAATTCAAAGATCGGCCATGGTTGACGAAAGGATTACAAAATGCATGTAAAAAGAAAAATACTCTATATAAAGAATTCATAAAACTAAGGACTAAGTAGGCAGAAAATAGATATAAGAAATATAAAAATAAGTTAACTAATATTATAAGGGTATGTAGGAAGGAATACTATAGTAAGATATTATAATAACAAAAATAATATCAAAGGAATATGAGATATATTAAATGGCATTATTAAAAATGGTACAAAACAGCAGAGCTATCCTCAATATTTCATTGATAACAATATCAGAAAGGAGAATATGGATGAGGTGGTTAATGGCTTTAATAATTTTTTTTGTAAATGTTGGACCTAACTTGGCAGAAAAGATTCCTGATTCATTGTTATCTGAGGACTGGAATAATAATCTTATAGAGAGGAATCCCTGTTCAATGTTCCTCACAGCAGTGGAAGAAAAAGAAATCATAGATGTTAACAATTGCAAATACAAAACATCTACTGATTTAAATGAAATTGACATGATAGTTGTAAAACAGGTCATTGAAGGGATTTCAGAACCATTAACCTGTATTTGTAATTTGTCATTTCAAACCGGTAAATTTCCCAATGAAATGAAAATAGCCAAAGTTGTACCACTGTATAAGACTGGGAATAGACACCACTTCACAAATTATAGGCCTGTTTCTTTGCTTCCACAATTTTCCAAAATATTAGAAAAATTATTCAACAATAGATTAGATAAATTCATAAACAAACATAAATTACTTATTGACAGTCAATATGGATTTAGAGCAAATAGTTCAACATCACTGGCATTACTAGAATCAGTTGAGATCACAAATGCCATAGATCATTACATTCAGTTGGAATATTCATAGACCTTAAAAAAGATTTCGACACAATCAATCATGATATATTAATCAATAAACTTGAACGGTATGGGATCAGGGGAATAGTGTTGCACTGGGTGAGAAGTTATTTGAGTAACAGAAAACAATTTGTGAAGTTGGGGGAATATACATCATCATGCTTGGACATTGCTTGTGGTGTCCCCACAGGGGTCAGTATTGGGTCCGAAACTCTTTTTACTTTATATAAATGATATTTTTAATGTGTCCAAGATATTAAAATTAGTATTATTTGCAGATGACACAAGTATTTTTTGTTCTGGGGGGGATTTGCAGAAACTACTAAGGAACATCACTACAGAAATGGGAAAGCTGAAAATGTGGTTTGACAGAAATAAATTATCATTAAACGTAAGTAAAACAAAATATGTTATTTGGCAATTGTAATAAAGACATACAAGTACAGTTACAAGTACAGGGGGTGGATATTGAAAGAGTATATGAAACTAAGTTTCTTGGGGTGATAATTGATGATAAAATAAACTGGAAGTTGTTGTGTGTTGCAGGGTGTGGCTGGATATTTTGGTGTTCTTTTCTTTTCTTTGCTCTCCAGGTGGCATGAGAACTGATTTGTCTGTGGAGAAGGTGCTGGCTGAAGAATCCTTCACCCTCATCAACATCATGTGCAGCACCTGTGAATGGTGCTCACATGCAACCTTAAAGACTTTCAGCTGAAGCAGATAATTGGATGGCGTTCTGCATTTAAGTCATGTGTGATTCAAGCAGAACTGCCGGGAACTCGACCTTGTGATGTTCGTTTGTGAGACGCTGAGGACCGCGCCTGGGTTTGACACATCGAGCCCGTGAAGCAAGGAAGGGTGAGGGACACATGCTGTCAGCACACATTAAAGGTGATTAAGTGTTTGACTAATTGTGGATAGTAACTTGGTATTTTGTTACGCAGTATACTTGAATTGTGATGAGAATTGTGCTGCTTGCTTCTCACTGCTGTGGCGTGCGGACAACTGATCCTCCACCTGTTGTGAGAGAGCTGCTCATTTACATAAAGCTTAAAATACAGACCTGCATGTGTTGCTGATAGTGTGTGTCTTTTGAAGGATATTAGTTATAACTGCTGACTTACCTCACCTCTTCTATGCTTCGCAGAGAGTCGGTTTGTCGTGTCCACCTGGGGGGTGTTTGGCAGTGGTAGTGGGTCCAGGAGCGCCGGGCTTCGATCCTTTTGGGCGCTGGAGAGCGTGCCAGCCTTCACTCCACCAGAGGGACGCTATTTGGTGTTTACACTTTGTTGTGCACTAGCGGGTGAAATAAATATATTGTTTTTGTTATTGGAACCGCTTTCTGGTTATTCTTAGCGCTGGGTTCCGTCTGATGTCAACCCGCGTCGACACATAACAGAAGTCTCATATACGAGGTCTGTCCATAAAGTAACGGTCCTTTTTATTTTTTTCAAAAACTATATGGATTTCATTCATATGTTTTTACGTCAGACATGCTTGAACCCTCGTGCGCATGCGTGAGTTTTTCCACGCCTGTCGGTGACGTCATTCGCCTGTGACCACGCCTTGTGGAAGGAGTGGTCCCACCCCCCCGTCGGATTTTCATTGTCTGGAAATGGCAGAATGAAAAGGACTTTTTTTCCATCAGAATTTTTTCAGAAGCTGATAGAGACTGGCACCTGGAAACCATTCAAAAAATGTATCTGGCTTTCTGTGAAAATTTTACGGGCTTCACAGAGAATAAGGACTTTAACTACAGCTTTAAGGACCTCTTTAAGGATGGTCAGTGTGCCGCGCTCCAAGCTGCAACGTCGCTGCACAAACCATTGGATCATTTCTAAGCTGATGGCTCTGTGGATACGAGACCGTCGTGTGTTCTTTCTCTGGTTATCACAAGAGCTGGACATCAGCCATTTTCCGGCAGATTTCACTTTTAACAAGAGATTTTGTCATGGAAAGCCGCGCGTCAAGACCAATTTGCTGATGAAGCGAGACAAAGGAACACCTCCGTTTCGGAGTGTTAGAGGACAAGTTGGGACATGTCCAGCTCTCCACAAGTTCTCTTATACTCACTCGACTGGTAAGCACTGAAAGCTGAGATAGGCATGTCCAAACTTGTCCTCTAACACTCCGAAACGGAGGTGTTCCTTTGTGTCGCTTCATCAGCGAATCGGTTGTGACGCGCGAAGCCTCTGCGCAGCTTTCCATGACAAAATCTCTTGTTAAAAGTGAAATCTGCCGGAAAATGGCTGATGTCCAGCGCTTGTGATAACCAGAGAAAGAGCACACGACGGTCTTGTATCCACAGAGCCATCAGCTTAGAAATGATCCAGTGGTTTGTGCCGCGACGTCGCAGCTCGGAGCGCGGCGCACCGACCGTCCTTAAAGGGGTCCTTAAAGCTGTAGTTAAAGTCCTTATTCTCTGTGAAGCCCGTAAAATTTTCACCGAAAGCCAGATAAATTTTTCGAATGGTTTCCAGGTGCCAATCTGGAAAAGTCCTTTTCATTCCGCCATTTCCAGACAATGAAAATCCGACGAGGGGGCGGGACCACTCCTTCCACAAGGCATGCTCACAGGCGAATGACGTCACCGACAGGCGTGGAACAACTCACGCATGCGCACGAGGGTTCAAGCATGTCTGACGTAAAAACATATGAATGAAATCCATATAGTTTTTAAAAAAAATAAAAAGGGCCGTTACTTTATGGACACACCACGTAAAACATATACAGAGCAAACTGTCAAGAAGCATTTTGGTTCTGAACAAAGTTAAATACATTCTGGACCACAACTCACTCCCCATTCTCTATTGCTCACTGATCTTACCATATTTACACTATTGTGCAGAGGTATGGGGCAATAATTATAAATGTACAACACAACCATTATTCATACTGCAGAAAAGAGCTATAAGAATAATTCATAATACTGGTTATAAAACCACACAAATTCACTATTCTTAAAATCAAAAATTTTAAAATTTACTGATCTGGTTCATTTTCAATCAGTACAAATCGTGTATAAAGCAATAAAAAATTTACTTCCTGGAAATATTAAAAACATGTTCTTTAATAGAGTAGGGGATTATAATCTGAGGGGGGAGTTTAATTTAAAACACCAGTGGGCACGTACAACATTAAAAGGTTTTTGTATTTCTGTTTGTGGAGTGAGGATGTGGAACAGATTGAGGGTGGAGCTCAAGCAATGTCCAAGCATGAACCAGTTTAAGCAGCGGTATAGGTACATGGTTTTTTATAGGTATAACGAGGAGGAAGGGTGTTGAGGGTTAGGGTGTTTTGTTGATCATTGTTTAGTTGTGTGCACTTTGTTTTCTATCTTGTAAATATGTAGTATAAAATCACACGCATTGCATATGTATGTAGGTATGTATGTACGTAGGTATGTGTATATACACTCAACAAAAATATAAACGCAACACTTTTGGTTTTGCTCCCATTTTGTATGAGATGAACTCAAAGATCTAAAACTTTTTCCACATACACAATATCACCATTTCCCTCAAATATTGTTCAAAACCAGTCTAAATCTGTGATAGTGAGCACTTCTCCTTTGCTGAGATAATCCATCCCACCTCACAGGTGTGCCATATCAAGATGCTGATTAGACACCATGATTAGTGCACAGGTGTGCCTTAGACTGCCCACAATAAAAGGCCACTCTGAAAGGTGCAGTTTTATCACACAGCACAATGCCACAGATGTCGCAAGATTTGAGGGAGCGTGCAATTGGCATGCTGACAGCAGGAATGTCAACCAGAGCTGTTGCTCGTGTATTGAATGTTCATGTCTCTACCATAAGCCGTCTCCAAAGGCGTTTCAGAGAATTTGGCAGTACATCCAACCAGCCTCACAACCGCAGACCACCTGTAACCACACCAGCCCAGGACCTCCACATCCAGCATGTTCACCTCCAAGATCGTCTGAGACCAGCCACTCGGACAGCTGCTGGAACAATCGGTTTGCATAACCAAAGAATTTCTGCACAAACTGTCAGAAACCGTCTCAGGGAAGCTCATCTGCATGCTTGTCGTCCTCATCGGGGTCTCGACCTGACTCCAGTTCGTCGTCGTAACCGACTTGAGTGGGCAAATGCTCACATTCGCTGGTGTTTGGCACGTTGGAGAGGTGTTCTCTTCTCGGATGATGCGAAGGAGATGTGTTGCACTGCATGAGGCATATGGTGGTCACACCAGATACTGACTGGTATCCCCCCCCCAATAAAACAAAACTGCACCTTTCAGAGTGGCCTTTTATTGTGGGCAGTCTAAGGCACACCTGTGCACTAATCATGGTGTCTAATCAGCATCTTGGTATGGCACACCTGTGAGGTGGGATGGATTATCTCAACAAAGGAGAAGTGCTCACTATCACAGATTTCGACTGGTTGTGAACAATATTTGAAGGAAATGGTGATATTGTGTATGTGGAAAAAGTTTTAGATCTTTGAGTTCATCTCATACAAAATGGGAGCAAAACCAAAAGTGTTGCGTTTAAATTTTTGTTGAGTATATGTATGTATCTACACTAGAGATGTTTATGATGACGGGACTTGAGTCTGTGTTGTGTTAAATGTGTTTGTAGCATGGCCCAAGCAGAGGGTCACCCCTTAGAGTCCGGTCTGCTTGAGGTTTATTCCTCAATACATCGGAGGGAGTTTTTCCTTACCACTGTCGCCTGTGTGCTTGCTCTGGGGGTTGGTAATGAGTATATATGTATGTTTTTATGTATATAAGGGGTGGGCGTTTATAAGCTTTGCTTCTGCTCACCCCCTTTTGGTCACACATGTCACTGTGGAATTGTCTTGTGTATCAGTTTTTTGTTACTTTGAGTTTGTGTGCCAAATAAATTCATTCATTCATTCATTCATTCATTCAAGATAAGATAAGATAAGAATCAGAATCAAATTTATTGCTGAGTAAGATCTCACATACAAGGAATTTGATCTGGTGTCACTGGTGCATAAACAACAATAAAAGAAAATACTTCTGTAAGAAGTTAAGGAGTCGAATAGACAAATGGACAAAACTAAGTTTACTATCAAGTAGATATGGTGGAATAGTGGAATAGGGCTGTGCAGACATGCAGACGAACAGATAAGACAATTCTTTAATAGTCCCACGATATGGAAATTTACAATGTTTACAGCAGCACAGGACCAGTCACAGAACAACAGTGCAAGTATGCAAAAATAAGGTAAAAGAAAAATATTAAAACATGGGAGTCAAATTCTGTGTGGAATCAGAATATATACAGTACAACAGATTACACCATATGCAACCAGAAACAATGTTTTGTAATATTGCATGAGTGTTCAAGGTAAGTACAAGTGTACAAGTATTATTGCACAGAATGTGTAGTATTATTTGAAATGGTTGAAAAATTGTTACTGTAACGATATTAATGATTCCATTCAATTTATTTATTTTGTAAATTGTTTTGTAATTTGTGTCAGTAGCATGGCCCAATCAGAGGGTCACCCCTTTGAGTCTGGTCTGCTTGAGGTTTCTTCCTCAGAGGGAGTTTTTCCTTACCACTGTCACCTGTGTGGTTGCTCTGGGGGTTGGAAAGGTTAGACCTTTCTTGTGTGAAGTGCCTTGTGGCAACTTTGTTGTGATTTGGCGCTATATAAATTAAATAAATTGAATTGAAAATTGAGGTGGTTGTGCAGGTGAAAGAATGCAGTTATTCTGGCTAGGTGTGTAGGCTCATACTTACCGACGCGGCCTCTCCCATTTGCCTTGTCTTCCCTTCTCCATCAGGAACCGAATCACTTTTCGTGACTGCTTCAGTGACTGCAGCCAAAAACAAAACAGTATTAGTATCTTTCCATGTAAAATGATGCTGTATTTGTGTTGTGCAACGGCAGGCTGTTCCCGGTAGTGGTCAAATCCCACGATATCACACAGGGGTTCAAACGAGACGGCACTGCCCTATTGTGTTTAAAAACTTTTGTTTTTTCATCAGCAAGATGGTTTTGATAGAATAAATTCTTGAATAATCTGTTTTTTTATTGGTTTGTTTTTTTGTGTGTTTTCTGTTTTTACTGGTGTTATTTTAATTTGAAAGTGCTGTGGCTCCTATCAGCCACTGTAAATATGGCCATGCTAAGATTACAAAGCTGTCTTCAAGGCAAATTGCAACTGTCAATAATATCTTGGAGGCCAGAGCAGAGCACTGAAGTGGAACTCTTCCAAAGATTTTGTATGCAAGCACCATTCCATAATGATACAAGGCATTGTGGGTAGTGTTAAAAGGCCGAATGAAACCGTTTTTAGAATGAGAGTGATATTCAATAGAGCACTTTCGACTATGTCAACATCAAGTGCCATAGTTTTGTGACACTTGCAAATGTCAGATTCTTTTCAGTGGCTCTTTGGTATGAAGGGAACTGGGACTGGGGTTTACCAGGGAGCCATTTTTTGTCATAGTATGTTAAAATCTTGTTTGCGGTATCTCTGAGAGACAGGGAGAGAGAGAGCAGGAGGGAGGAGGAGCAAAGAGAAAATGATCAACCCGATCTCATGGCAGTTCGTAATGACATTACGAAAAGTACATTAGTCTATGGGTTTGTGATACTGTCATGAAAATATGGCACTTTTTCTGACTGGGGCACAAAATGAGGGGTGACACGGGGGGTGTCTGGGGGCGTTATGGTTAGGGGAAGGCAGAGACTTACATTATGGTTAGCGTTAGGGTGAGGGTGAGGATTAGAAATAGTAAAATAACAAAAACTGCCTCATGAAAATGTGACTCATTTCGTGACAGGGCATAAAAAAAAGCATGAGGCTGGGCTACACACTAATAACTTTTGAAGTAATGTGGATTTTCCTCCATCCGAGCACAAAAATGTGCTGCACCTGAGTGTAGTGTGTATGCTGTGGACCCTCAAGGCATACTGGTTTGGAATGACATGTAATGTGGTGGATCATCCACAAACATGCAAATGGTCTGTGCTTTGTGTGTGTGTGTGTGTGTGTGTGTGTGTCCACTTGTAGCTCAGCTCTGCTTTCACTCAAACAGACAGACGCAGGAAAATCACATATGTTTTAGGGTCAGACTGATGAGCCGTTCTTCTGGATGGCTCCCAGAAGGAAACAGAATCAAAAAATTTGTTTCCCTTCCCTTCTGATTATTCTCAGCACTAAACCGCCACAACGAAGTCTGTATCATCTAGCCCCTACCTTCACCCTCGAAATGAGGGCCTACTTCCACTCATGTGTATCGATTGTACTGTAAAGCAACGATGAAGCCAGTGTATCTTCAATCTGAACATCATGTGCTGACTGGATGAGGGCTCCTTTGTCATTTTCTGACTGAGCTGTTGGACAAGCATGTGGGCATTTTAAGAGAAAATTATTTTGGGGGTTGATTAAGCCAGATTTCATCACCATGCACCATATGGTTAAAAAAAACTTCAAACCCTTGCATCATTTGGTGAAGGTTTTCTTACACAACCGCAGCATCACAGGTTCCACAACATGCTCACATACATATGCTCACATGCTCATACCTATCAGATTGTAGCGGGATGAAAGTCCCGGGTCCCAATTGAAAAGACGTTCCCCGTAGCTTGGCTAACGGGGAGTTCCCCTTTGGCTGACCTGGTAGAGGAACGGTCTTTTGGTGCGAGCCGCGTGGGTTCGATCCCCCACCGTCGTCCCGGCCACGAAGGTCCTGCTGCTTCAAGATGATCACAACTGATAGATATGTGAGCCAGTTGTGTGTTGTGTCCCACGTCTGTGGAGGAGGTCTCACAGATTGGTAGAGGGGGAGTCTAACCACAAAACCCTTTATAAAGGTAGCTGTGAATGCCAGAGAGCAACATGTGATTCCCTGGAGACACATCAACTCAGTGTCAGATAGTGTCTGTAAGAAACTTTCCAGGAATAAAAATCCCTGATTTGCGTTTATTTTTGACAGTAAGAAATATGACCAAGTGAAACAGGAGCTCATACAAAACTGAGACAGCAGCGCCAAGCACAAACAGAGAAATCCATAATGAAAAACTCCATTGTGGAAGGCTGGAAAAAGTCAAACAGGATAGTGGTGTATCATCCAAGAAACTATGCACCCATTTTCATGGATAAGTTATACTTTGCTTAAAAGCCACTCACTCATTTATCTTCAACCGCTTACTCCAATTAAGGGTTGCGGGGGTTGGAGCCTATCCCAGCAGTCACAGAGCGTGAGGCCTGTGGCCCCTGGCCTTCTTGTTGTGAGGCAACAGTGCTAACCACTATTCCACTGTGCTGCCTGCTTAAAAGCCTTTTTTTAATTTTGAAAAATTAGTTCTTTCACACCTCCTTTTCTTGGGATTATTTTTATTTATTTATTTTTTTTAAAATCAGGTTTTTCCTTATTTATTTATTTTACAAAACAGTACTTACAGATAAACCTTTAATATATTTTAAAACATGTCTGTGGCAGGGTTTGGATTTTTGGTTCATGTTTGTTACTTTTGTATTGTTTGTTTTTTTTTTGCATTATTTTTCTCTGTGGTGAATTCTCTTGCTTGTCTCTTTTTCTGCTTGGGGTTCTCTGTCTTGACTTCTCTTGTCTCTGTCTTGGTATTTGGTGGTGGGCATTTCACTCTGTCTGGCCACCCCTCGTTCTGGTTGTTTCTCCCACACCTGGTTCTCATTTGTCGCTAATCACCTGGGTGTATTTAAGCCTCACCTTTCTCTGCCAGATCGATGCGCCTTGTGCCTTTGCTTCCAGCTCTTGTCCTTGTGTTTTCTCATCGTGCCTGCTTCTTCATGTTTTTTGACTATCTGCCTGTTTTTTTCGACCACGCTTTTACGCCTGATGTTACTGGTGTGTTTGCTGTTTTGAACTGCCTTTTTGTGTACTGGGCCCAGTCGTTGACCAAAGTAAATTGTCTTAACCCTAAGAGCTTGTTGTGTGTGCCCAGCCGTCTCTGACTGCTAAGCCTGATAGATCAATCTGGCCAATCATGGACACAACAGACTCGAATGCTTTCAAGCTGGCGGTACACTACCACAGCCGGCAGTTACAGCAGAAAGACTGTCTAGCTGCCCTCAGTTCAGGGTTTAGTGATTTAGCGATTTAGTGTCCATGTAAAACCTGGATGAAGGTAGCATTCATGATCACTCACTTGAGTGGCTGGGCTGCGGTGTGGGTGATGGCAGAATGGAGCAGGCCTCCTGTGACTCCCTTCAAGACTTCACAGCAGCACTTCAGCAAGTTTTCCAGCACACCTCACCATGGTGCGAGGCTGCGTGCTTGCTCCTGAAGTCTAAACAGGGGGACGATGAGTTGCCGATTACACAATCGGCTTCCGCATCCTGGTGGCCAAAAGCGAATGGAATCCAGCAGCTCTTCTTGACATCTTCTTTCAGGGTCTGGCTGACCACATCCAAGACCAGCTCATAGCTGTCAACCTCTCAGAAGAGCTGGATGAGCTTATCGCCTTGGCGAGATCACCGGATGTCGGACCGACCCCACCGGGAACCGCACTTCTCCACACAGTGTTCGGCTACTCCGCCTGCTCGAGCTGCTGCTCCAAGCCACCTCAGCCCAAGCTCTCTTCACAGCAACTCCGGCGAGCCCATGCAGCTGGGACGCACTCTTCTGTCCGCTGAAGAACATCAACGACATCTAGAGGAGGGTCAGGCAGGTCATGTGATCTCAAGTTGTCAGGTCAGGGGTGCTCTGGTGTGGACAAAAATGGTACTACAGGTGAGTCAAAATTCAATTTCTTCATCCTTGGCTCAGAGTGTGATTTAAGCTAAATTAATCTCTGATCAGTCGTCAGTCTCAGTTCTGGTGTTCATTGATTCATGTTCTGATGCTAATCTGCTACTGTCTTCTCTTGCCAGGTCTTTACACCTTAAATTATATTGTCTCTTGCGCACTCTGGTGGTGCATGCTGTGGATGGCCACAAACCCAGTCAAATCACCCATTGCACCCAGTCAGTTCGTATGATTATTGCTGAAAATCATTCTGAAGCCATTAGTTTCCACGTATTTGATAAGATGATTCATCTGGCTGTATTGGGGCACTCCTGGCTAAAAAGACACAGCCCTAACTTTGACTGGTCTAAAGGGCAAGTCAGTTCCTGGGGACCCGCATGCTTTAATAACTGTCTGCTAAAACTTGCCTAAAATACCGCCTTGTTATCACAACTTAGCTATGGTGTTTAGCAAAGCTAAGGCTAAATCCCTACCACCACATCCCGAGTATGACTGTGCCATTGAGCTCCTGCTAGGAGCTAGTACCCCTAGGGGCAAAGTTTACTCTCTGTCAGCACCTGAACATACTGCGATAAATGATTACATACAGGAATCACTAGCTGCAGACGGACAACGTTGTCACGGTGCGGGAGTGGGCGGTGCTGCGAAATTGTGAATACATGCAAAGGTTCCTGGAGTTTCCTAAATTCTACAGGAAGTTCATCCACAATTTTAGCAGGATCGCGGCTCCTCTGCACAGTGTGACTTCGTCCCTCCGGCTGTTCATTTGGATGCCAGAGTGTGACAAAGCCTTCCTTGTCCTAAAACAATGCTTTACAGTGGCCCCCATACTGCTCTTCCCTCACCCTGCTCGACAGTTCGTGGTCGAAGTTGATGCATCCGACATAGGCAGTGCAGCTGGGACGCAGCAGTTTTGTCATTTTGTCGGAGCAGTTTTGTCACAGATAAATCTTGCTGATAAGAGGCTGCATCCCTATGCCTTTTTATCCAAGAAGCTTACTGCTACGGAATACAATTATAACATTGGCAACTGGGAGCTGTTAGCAGTTAAGGTGGCCTTGGAGGAGTGGCACCATTGGCTTGAGGGGGCACAAATGCTGTTTCTGGTCTGGACAGACCACAAAAATCTAGAATATCTCCAGACCGCGAAACGTATAAATGCCAGATGGGCTAGATGGGGCTATATTTTTCAGCTGTTTTGACTTAGTTTTGTCCTACCAACCGGATTCCATAAATGGCAAACCAGATGCACTCTCTCAGCAAGGGGACCACACGAATGTGTCCACAGAGCCCAGTATCATCCTTCCCGCTTCCTGTTTCGTGTCAGCCATCACGTGGGACATTGAGTCCAGGGTGCGATGTGCCATAAGTGACACGTGTAAACCTCCGGGATGCTTGGTAGGAAAACTGTATGTTCCAGACGCCTTTAGGGGGAGGTTATCAAATGGGGTCATGATAGTCACTTCTCTTGCCACCTGGGTGTCAAGAAAACCATGTAAGTGGTACAGCAAAGGGTCTGGTGGCCTTGTATGCTCTGTGACATTGTGGGTTACATTAATGCCTGTCAAACTTGTGCCATGCATAAATCATCTACCCATCCGCCTGTGGGCAAACCCCTTCCATTACCGATCCCAACGTGCCCGTGGTCACATATTACAGTAGATTTTGTAACTGGCCTTCCGCCTTCAAAAGGGAACACTGTAGTGTTGTCTGTTGTAGATAGATTATCCTAGATGGCACATTTTATCCCTCTATACAAGTTACCCTCAGCCAAGGAGATGGCCGATTTCATGTTGACTTGTGTTCAGGTTCCGTGGTTTTCCTCAGGACATTGTTTCTGATCGTGGACCCCAATTCGTCTCTCAATTCTGGAGGGAATTCTGCCATCTTCTCTGGGTCTCCTCAAGTCTCACCTCCGGCTACCACTCTCAAGCTAATGGGCAAACACAATGCATCACCCAGGAGTTGGAAAAAGTGCTACAAATCCTCATTTCACAGCACCCCTCAACCTAGTCATCCCAGGTAAGTTGGATTCCCCGTCCCCCCAAGCTAGCGGTGGTGTGACTCCTGTTGCAGCGGATTACCACACACTCACATCGCCTCAATTTGGAAAACGTTTAGTGCACATAAACAATGTCAAACGTATATGTGTTGTCTTAATTCTGATGTGTGCCATTATTACGGTAAACAAGTAATAATTGTGGATTAATTGCTGTTTATCTGTGGAAATGTGAGTGTGGACGTAATCTTGTTGTTGTTGCACTTGTAATGACAATGACAATAAATCTCATCCATCCATCCATCCATTGAGTTAACAGCAGTCTGCCATCCTCCTCCTCCGGTTATTCTCCCTTTCTGTTGTGTGGGCCGCTTAAGAGGAGGTACTGCTGGCCCACCACCACAAGATGGCGCCCTGCTTGAAGTGCGGGCTTCAAGCACGAGAGGGCGTCGGCTTTGCTGGAGGTGACAGCTGTCATCAATCAACACAAGCTGTCACCCATCACCACCACTACAAAGACCAGACTGCAACTCCACCTCCTTGCCGAGAAATCAACTACCATTCAGGTAATTTCTCTGCTGACTGACACGTTGTGTAACAATCTAATCTCATTTGCAGCCGTTGTCCTGTGGTTGTTCCCTTATCTGGGATTTTGGCGTTTGGTGTGACTGCGACGACTGCGCCTCACACTCCAAACAGATAAGTGGTTAATCAGGAGCTGCACGAGTGTGTAATTTGGAGGTGGAGGTTCTCCCTCCTAACTGTGTACAGATCGTGGACCACTGAGTGTGTGAACTCACACTCATCTGGACTGTCTCTGTTCTCTGCCAGCAGTACCGGGTCTGACTGCTGAAGACAGCGGCCACCTGGGGCGCAGGGCTTGGCGGCTCCGGTGTTCTTCAGCTCCGTTGGTGTTGGAAGCTGTGTGGGAATCCGGCTCTTCTCTCTCCAGGCGTCTTCTATCGTCGAGCCTGCCCACACGTCACCTGGTGTATGATTGACAGTCCACCATATTGTTATTGTCTGTACGTTGTTGTGCGATTCACAACATTAAATTGTTACTTTTTGGCTTATCCATTGTCCGTTCATTAACGCCCCCTGTTGTGGGTCCGTGTCACGCCACTTTCACAACACTTTCATGTTGTTTATGGTTGTCAGCCTTCCTTGTTTCCCCCCACAGACTTACACTCTCCAGTTCTCTCTGCTTTGGCCCTTATCCTGCGGTGCCGATGAAAAAGGGAGCGGGCAAAAGAGGCTCTGCTATGTTCATCGGCATCTTATAAGACTGCTGTGGATCGGACGAGGACGACGACGCCAGCTTACTCCATTGGCCAGAAGGTCTGGCTCTCCACTTGGAACCTGCCCATATGAGGACTACCCAGAAAACCTGCTCCCAGGTTCGTTGGTCCATTCCCCATTTCAAAGATCATTAATCTGGCTGTACGTCTTTGTCTCCCGACGTCTATGCGGATCCATCTAACATTCTATGTCAGCCATGTTAAGCCAGTGTGGTCCAGCCGTTTGCGGTGGCAGTAGAGCAAGCAGCTCATCACACACTTACCTATGCTTGGCCAAGTCCTCTAACTCTTCCTGGCGGATCCCAAGGCATTCCCAGGCCAGCTGGGAAATATATTCATTTCAGCATGCTCTGGGTATTCCCCGGGGCCTCCTTCTTCATGGACGTCTCTGGAAAACCTCAATAGGGTGACCACCAGGGGCATCCTCACCAGATGCCTGAACCTCAGCAGCTGTTCTTCTCCATGTCCCTCCTGGATAGTTGAGCTTCTCACCCTGTCCCAGAGTGTGAAATCAGATACCAGATGGAGGAATCTAATTTCTGAACCTTGCATCTGCCAATTAGTTCTTATGGTCATTCTTAATTTTTAATTTTCCAAAAAGGGGTAAACAGTCACCAACATGCTCCTGTAGATGTGTACAAACAGATGTGTTTAGCTCATCTTGTTTCTACGTCTTGACTGTCATGCTTTCTTACGTATCTTTAGTGTACATTCTCACTTTCAAGTCATGACATATTTATGTTTGTTAGGTGACTCTTTGCATCACTAAATGACAAGTTAGGTAGGCCCTTCACATGATTAATGACACTTGGGGAAATGCCTTATTATTATTTTATTTTTAACAGCAGCGTTAATTCTCTCTGAAAACACACAGAGCTGTCTACCTTGATGTTCGCATCATCAGGGAATATTCATCTATGTTAAGGTTTTGGTTACGGTTATGGTCATGGTTAAGCTTATTGTTAGGGTTAGCATTTGCCCACACGTCATGTAGTGACATGAAGGGGCTACTCAACTTGTCACATGTTGATGTTTGGTTATAAAAACAGTTTTGTGTCAAAATGTGACGACTTCGGAGTTGAGAATATGTTGGTGTTGATGGAGTCTGTCGTTTTTTATAATAAAACATGACACAAAGGTTATACTTTCCTATGATCAAAGCATTGGCTAGTTTTGGATTTTATTTTTATTTAGTTAATTACTGTTTTTTTGTTTTGTTTTAAATGGATGTGTTCCTGGGGAATCTGTCTGTGGCTATATTTAGTTTATATAGCGCCAAATCACAACAAAGTTGCCTCAAGGTGCTCCACACAAGTAAGGTCTAACCTTACCAACCCCACACAGCAGACAGGTGACAGTGGTAAGGAAAAACTCCATCTGATGATATTGAGG
Source organism: Thalassophryne amazonica (assembly GCF_902500255.1). Taxonomy (NCBI): domain Eukaryota; kingdom Metazoa; phylum Chordata; class Actinopteri; order Batrachoidiformes; family Batrachoididae; genus Thalassophryne; species Thalassophryne amazonica. The sequence goes on along the minus strand of NC_047104.1, from coordinate 90,061,712 downwards.
AAGAAACCTCAAGCAGACCAGACTCAAAGGGGTGACCCACTGTTTAGGACATTTTACCTAAAAGGTTTACAATACAGACCACACCACAACAACAACTGATGAGAGTCCATGTGGGTGTCCAGTTCACCGTCGTGGGGGGAGTCATCAAACCACTTGTTGGATCTGTTGCTGTAGTATAAATAATCTGTAGTCAGAAATAATCTCATCCAGCACATGGATCCAGCTGCCTTTTTAGACAGAGAGAAAAAGAAAACAGAATCAGTCAGCCAGAAAAACTTTACTTAAGGTATAATTCATCAGCATTAAGCACCTGGAAAGCAGAAAAAAATACTAAGGTAATCACCAGCCACTAGCCCTAAGCTTCACTAACACACCCAGACTTTAGATAGAGTTGAGGCCGAGACCTGCTCTGTTTAGTAATGAAATGAATTTAAAAGGGTAGGAAGCACAGTACCATACAATGCCAGTATGCTAGCCATACAAAAGGGAAAATAAATGCATCTTAAATTTGGACTCGAAAGTCTCTACAGAATCTGACTGTTTTATTGATGCAGGGAGATCATTCCACAGAACAGGGGCATGATAAGAGAAAGCTCTGTGACCCGCAGACTTTTTATTCACCCTAGGGACACTCTATTTAGATTCAAAACACTGCTGGTCTTGTTTATAGTATAAATGTGTTAACTAGTGTTTTCTAAGGGAGATCCTTTGACTTAAATCAAGTAAATGTCACTTGACTGGTCTTTATTTGAGTTATTTTTGACAAGAAACACAGGTCATATTTGTATAACAACTGGTTAAAGGTTATAGAAGACTTACTTAAGATAATCTATACAACCCTTTTTGATCTTATTTCCCAAATTTAGGTGCTATATTGAGTCCGACAGCCTAATTAATTTCAAAAGGTCTTATCAAGCAAAATTTACTCATCGCTTCGCCACAGTGGCAGCCATGCAGCTTTATGTACACCTGGTCCCGTCCAGTTTCAGAGGGGAAGCAGAGTATGTAATAGTAGTGTTAATTTTAGCAACATATTTCGTCATAGTCTTAACTCAGCCACATAGGGTGTGCAGCCAGTACATTCTAAGTGCCGGTCCCAAGCCCGGATAAATGAGGAGGGTTGCGTCAGGAAGGTCATCCGGCGTAAAACAAGCCAACCCAACTATGCAGACTAAGAATCGAATTCCCATACCGGATCGGTCGCGGCCCGGGATAACAATGTCCGCCACCGGTGCTGTTGCCCAACAGGGTGCCGGTGGAAATTGGGCTACTGCTGTGCGACGATGAGAAGAGGAGGAAAACGTTGCCACAAACAGCGGGAGAAGGAGAAAATTGGAAGGGTGGAAATCAGAGTGGGGACTTTGAATGTTGGTAGTATGACTGGTAAAGGGAGAGAGCTGGCTGATATGATGGAGAGGAGAAAGGTAGACATATTGTGTGTGCAAGAGACTAGCAGCACATTCCAGAGAAGATGACTGTACTGGAGAAATAAAAAACATGATCCTGACAGTGCTCCCAGGTGACAAAGAGCTCTATGTTGAAGGTGGACGATGACATCTTCCACCCTTATGCCAGGCTGGGAGGCATATTGCAGTAGATTCAGTGATGATACCACCAGGAACATCAGACAATCAAGGACCAGCCGCTCCAGAGTCTTCACCATCATCATCAAATTATAAATATGTTGAAAAAACATTATGTACGTATAGCAACTGAAAACATTATTTATCACCTGATATGGAGCTTTCTGTGTTTACACCTGAACAGAATGAAGCATATCTGAATGATAGGGGACTTTTCTCACATCCTGTGGGATTGCCCTAAATTGCAAAAATTCTGAGAGAATATGAAGCGACAAATAAGTGAGATCTTGAATTTAAATAGACCAGTTAAAGCACAGCACCTAATGCTGAGGATTACATCATTAACAGATTTAGGGAAAAACTGTGTTCATGCTTAGGCTTCTTTTGTTTGTTGCACATAAAAACTGTCTTAAACACCATCCACCCACACTGGTCCAATGGACCCAAAGGCTTAAAGATGTAAATTGTATGGAACGCATAACAGCAAACCTTCGACTCCAGATAGACTTGTATCTTAATAAATGGACACCTGTTATAAGGTGTTTAGAAAAGTGACAGTACTGCCTCTCCTCAACTGGGCTGGATGAATTTTTTTTTTAATTTTATTTTTATAATTGTGGAAATAATTGGACCTATGTGGAATATTCCTTTGCCTCTTTACTCACACACTTATCTTCAACTACTTAATCCAATTAAGGGGTCGAGGGGGGCTGGAGTCTATCCCAGCAGTCATAGAGCGTGAGGCAGGGTACACCCTGGACAGGACGCCAGTCTGTCACAGGACCACATAATGACAAACAAACACATTCACATCCGCACACACACTTACGGACAATTTAAAGTTTCTGGTCCACCTAACCTGCATGTCTTTGGATGTGGGAGGAAGCCGAAGCGCCTGGAGGAAACCAACGCAAACACAGGGAGAACATGCAAACTCCACACAGAAAGGCCACAGGTGGGAATGGAAACCATGACACCTTCCCACTGTGAGGCAAAAGTGCTAACCACTAAGCCACTGTGCTGCCCACCCTTAGTACTTTTTTTTGTCATGTTGATACCAATCTTTGTACCACCTACAATCTTTGTAGGTGGTACCCATGAAAATTGAGAGTATATGTTGTTTTCCATGTTATTCACACTTGGCCATAGCATTATATTTCTATAATGGCAATGAAACCTTATTTGGAGTAGTGTAGGATACATGTTATAACAGCGTAATTAATTTATTCAATTTTTGATATGAGGGCACTTGACAACATCGCTCTGCTTATGTACCCTAATTCAAATTAATAACATCATCATTGTTTCTTCTTATCACATGTCCAAACCACTTCATCCTACTTTGCTTTACTTTCTTAAATATTTGACCTAATTTTGATGGTTGTCACATCTTTCAATTATGTCCACCTTGGTAACTCCACACATCAATGTCAGCATTTTCAGTTCTTCCCCCTTCAACTTCTCCCACACTCCTTTCACTACCACTGTCTCAGTCCCAAATTTATTACTGTCTCTAATAGATTACAATTTGTTCATGTAAATGGGGAATCTTCTTCACAGACTAAAGTTAATTATGGAGTTCCACAAGGTTCTGTGCTAGGACCAATTTTATTCACTTTATACATGCTTCCCTTAGGCAGTATTATTAGACTGTATTGCTTAAATTTTCATTGTTACGCAGATGATACCCAGCTTTATCTATCCATGAAGCCAGAGGACACACACCAATTAGCTAAACTGCAGGATTGTCTTACAGACATAAAGACATGGATGACCTCTAATTTCCTGCTTTTAAACTCAGATAAAACTGAAGTTATTGTACTTGGCCCCAATCTTAGAAACATGGTGTCTAACCAGATCCTTACTGTGGATGGCATTACCCTGACCTCTAGTAATACTGTGAGAAATCTTGGAGTCATTTTTGCTCAGGATATGTCATTCAAAGCGCATATTAAACAAATATGTAGGACTGCTTTTTTGCATTTACGCAATATCTCTAAAATCAGAAAGGTCTTGTCTCAGAGTGATGCTGAAAAACTAATTCATGCATTTATTTCCTCTAGGCTGGACTATTGTAATTCATTATTATCAGGTTGTCCTAAAAGTTCCCTAAAAAGCCTTCAGTTAATTCAAAATGCTGCAGCTAGAGTACTGACGGGGACTAGAAGGAGAGAGCATATCTCACCCATATTGGCCTCTCTTCATTGGCTTCCTGTTAATTCTAGAATAGAATTTAAAATTCTTCTTCTTACTTATAAGGTTTTGAATAATCAGGTCCCATCTTATCTTAAGGACCTCGTAGTACCATATCACCCCAATAGAGCGCTTCGCTCTCAGACTGCAGGCTTACTTGTAGTTCCTAGGGTTTGTAAGAGTAGAATGGGAGGCAGAGCCTTCAGCTTTCAGGCTCCTCTCCTGTGGAACCAGCTCCCAATTCAGATCACCCTCTCTACTTTTAAGATTAGGCTTAAAACTTTCCTTTTTGCTAAAGCTTATAGTTAGGACTGGATCAGGTGACCCTGAACCATCCCTTAGTTATGCTGCTATAGACGTAGACTGCTGGGGGGTTCCCATGATGCACTGTTTCTTTCTCTTTTTGCTCTGTATGCACCACTCTGCATTTAATCATTAGTGATCGATCTCTGCTCCCCTCCACAGCATGTCTTTTTCCTGGTTCTCTCCCTCAGCCCCAACCAGTCCCAGCAGAAGACTGCCCCTCCCTGAGCCTGGTTCTGCTGGAGGTTTCTTCCTGTTAAAAGGGAGTTTTTCCTTCCCACTGTAGCCAAGTGCTTGCTCACAGGGGGTCGTTTTGACCGTTGGGGTTTTACATAATTATTGTATGGCCTTGCCTTACAATATAAAGCGCCTTGGGGCAACTGTTTGTTGTGATTTGGCGCTATATAAAAAAATTGATTGATTGATTATTACTCTGTTATAAACCTGACTTTTCAATTTTGTCTTGATTCTTTGATCACACAACATTTGTCACACATTCTTGCAGTTCTTCCATTCAGAATATCCTCTGAAGGTTGTTTCTACCTATTTTGTCATCCTCTTTATCCAGTTCAAACATTGTGGGCCCTATCTTGACAATTCGTAGCGCAGGCTATAAAGTGCACAATGCACGTACATTTTGGAAGTGCCCATCTCCACTTTCCTATTTCCATGACGTGTAAAACGAGCAAAAAGCAAGGTGCAAGGGTGCAAAAGGGTTGTATTTAGTCAATTAATGAGTCATGGAAATATTTTGGGTGTCATATTAAATTAATAAATCAGTGACAACTGTCATTGCTTTTTACCCTCTGAGGTTGATGGATGTGCCGGTGCATCCAAGTGTACTTTTTGTCATGTCTGTTTCCTCTCTGTCCCTGTGAGTGGCTGCACTCTGAGAGGCTGCACACTGGCTGCAATGTCTTTTAGTGGCAGATCCTCAGAGAAACACTCGAGTAAAATGCTCATAAACTCTCACTTGTCAACTTGAATACATTCATTTTTATTCAGCCTTGCAGACAAATGCAGTTTTGTGGAAAAATAAACAGGCATTATTATTTTTATGATCCATAAAATATTTTTTTTTTTCAAGGCAGCAATGGACATTTTGCGACATCAGTTTTCATGAATGAATGAATGAATTTATTTGGCACACAAATTCATCACACAAAGCTCCTTGTCACAAAAAAAGCACAATAAAAGATTTTTACAGTTAGCACATGGAGCCAAGAGGGGGTACATATATATATATATATATATATACATATACATACATATACACACACACACACACACAATGTACACGTACACACATTACACATACATACATACACACATACTCAACAACAAATACAAAAGGAACAAAGCAGACATTTGAGACAGATGAATGAACTGAAATTTTCTCAACACAACAAAATAAATAATAGTGCACAATGCACAATCCAAAGGTAATAATACAAAATCAATAAACGTATTCTCCTGTAACAAGAGATTATATTATTGTTATAAAGTCTTTTAAGGATGACTAGAGTACTGTATAATTTAATATGTTCAGGACAGATGTTCCAAATGTTTACACTTTTTTTTTTTTTTTTTTAACAGTAGTTCAAGTGTTTAATTGAACAAATACTAATGTTCCTCTCAAATTATAGCTGGAGTCCTTCATTTTAAACAGATTTTGGACATGTTGAGGTAAAAGTTTGTTTTTTGCTTTATACATGGCTTGTATTGTAATTTATATAACAGCTGAGTGGATCCTTGTCCTTTGATTGGTGCTTTGTATGTCACATGACATGGATTAATTCATCCGATTTGTGTTGCATTACATTTAGAATTATGCATTGCATAATTCAGTGAAAGCTGGAACAAACCATTCAACGAGGCAAAGCCGAGTTGAATGGTTTGTTCCAGCTTTCACCTCATGAAATACTTGTACCAGTGAACTCATAAACATTCATTATTTGTATAATAATCAAGTAATAACTAAGTTCTTGAATTTCAGAAGATTTAAACAAATAAATAATGGATTGGTTGTCTTACGGTAAGGTTTAATACTGATAATTCTTATGGCTTTCTTTTGCAGTTAAAAATATTGAATTACTGTTTGTTTTATAACTGTTTTCCCACACCTCAATACAATATGTCATATGGGAACTATTAATGAATAACATAAAGTGATTACAGAATATTGAGGGAGGAAATCTGGGGCTTTATACAGAATTACAATGGCTTTTGACATTTTGGATTTAACATAATTTATGTGTGTTTTCCAGCTTAATTTATCATCAATGATAACTCCAAGAAATTTTGTTTCAGTTACAATTTCAATTTCAACATCATGTAATGATAGATTTCTGCTTGAATTCCTGGGATTATTTCCAAATATAATGCACTTTGTTTTACCAAGATTGAGTGGTAATTTATTTATATCAAGCCATTGTTGAAATTTCTGCAATTCCTTGTCCACCATGTCCAAAAGATGTCTTAAATGATCCCGACTACCAAGGGCGTAGGTTTGGTCTCAGCTTTGGTAGGGACAATACCACCCCCCTGCCCACCACCACCACCACCCCCTAACCCACTCATACCATTAGACGCACAAGTACAGCATAATACATAACATATGACGACATAATGCTGAATAATTTAACACTTTATTTACATTATTAAGTGTGTAGGCAGACAAAGAAATAGGTTAAATAACAAACCCAAAATCACTAATCTATTCTATAGGCCTACACCTGAGAGAACAAGACAACAAAAAAAAATACTTGTGGAGCTAACAAAAAAAAAAAAGTTTTTGCAACCATAAAAATTAGCTTCGATAACAGATAATCAGCTACTTGTAAAGTTATCTTTTATAAAGCTAAACCGATAAACCACCCAAAAATGCATCGGAAGCTAAACGTTTCACCTCTGTAATTGCAAACAAAGGCTACTGTACCAAATATTAACATTGATTTTCACAGGTGTTCAAATACTTATTTGCAGCAGTTAGTTAAAAAAAAATCATACATTGTGATTTCCGGAATTTTTTTTTTTTTTTTTAGATTATGTCTCTCACAGTGGACATGCACCTAAGATGAAAATTTCAGGCCCCTCCATGATTTCTAAGTGGGAGAACTTGCAAAATCGCAGGGTGTTCAAATACTTATTTTCCTCACTGTATATTACTCTGGAATAAAGACGACAAACAGTGTTTGACATAAGCAGGACTCTAATAGCAAACACGAATTGATTGCAATGATTCCAACTGAAAATAATGCAGAAGCAAGCTGAACTTCTTCTGGCATTTTTACATAAAACAAACATAATAACAGTGTCTATAAACCCAGAGAATATATTCACGAGAGTTTTAGGCACAATATACAAAGAGTTTAATGCTGTTGTCCATGTGGAGCCTGATCAGAGCATCTCAAATGCATTTCTTCTGTCGTGAATGTACTGAGGTACCCATAATGCACCTGGGCACAACATCACTGTTATGTGTCGACGCGAGTTGAGGAGCGGACCTGCGTCTGACGGAACCCAGCGCCAAAACAACCAGAAAGCGGTTCTAATAACAAAACAATTTATTTTCCCCCTTCTGTGCAATACAAAGTGTACAAACGTAAAATGTGTCTGTCTGGCGGAGTGAAGGACGGCGCGCTCTCCAGCGCCCAAAAGGATCGAAGCCCGGCGCTTCTGGACCCACGTTCACCGCCAAACACCCCCCAGGTGGACACAACAAACCGACTCTGCGAAGGATAGAAAAGGTGAGGTAAGTCAGCAGCTACAACTAATATCCTTCAAAGGCACACACTATCAGCAACACATTCAGGTCTGAATTTAAGCTTTATGTAAATGAGCAGCTTCTCACAACAGGTGGAGGATCATCAGTCCGCACGCCACGGCAGTGAGAAGCAAGCTGCACAACTCTCATCAATATTCACATATACTGCATAACAAAATACCAAGTTACTGTTACTGCTTGAATCACACATGGCTTAAATGCAGAATGCCATCTCATTATCTGCTTCAGCTGAAAGTCTTTAAGATTGCACGTGAGCACCATCCACAGGTGCTGCACATCACGTTGATGAGGGTGAAGGACTCTTCTGCCAGCACCTTCTCCACAGACAATAAATCAGTTTGCATACCACCTGGAGAGCAAAGAAAAGAAAAGAACACCCAAATGTCCAGCCAAACCCCCCAACACACAACAATCTCCACACTAAAACCTACAAAAATTAGTGCATTACTTTAAAACTAAAACATATATCTGATATTTTCACTTTATAAAACTTCAGATGGGATGTTAATTTAAATAACTTGTCCGAAATTAGTTTGGTTAAAACTTTAACCGTAAGTTAAAATTGTATGCCTCTGGATGTCCTGGGTGATATTACCAGCGTATCAGTATAGGGTCAAAAGAAATGAGCCTTTTTTCTTTTTTGTGACCAGTTCACCTTTGCCTACAGAGGATAGAGCGGTTTCTTCTAAAACCAGCTCTCCTCTGTTTACGGAGGCTAGAACTGCACATCTCCTATAAAGTATTTAACAGGTAGGTACTCAACTGATTTTAGAGTTCATAGATGTTTATAACTATTCAGCTTTGTTTACCACATCTGCAAAAATACATTAGTGGTCTAAAAATTATTGGACCAAAACTTATTGGATGATAATTAGTCGGATGATGGTTTTCAAAGTTATCTGAAAAGCTAATCCGATAATGAAAACATTATCTTTGATGGTTAGTGGATTAGCAGAAATGGCCAACCACTAAAGAGGGCCTTTTTAGTTGAAAGCATTCACTATCCTGCAGGGTAAACCCTCAAGATGTGAATGAGTGACTGAGTGACTGAGCCAGTAAGAGCATACAACACAATGGGGCTGACTGTCAAGACCAGAATGAAGCAGCTCGCCAGTGGCGTGCCAGCATCCCAAGAACACCAAGTCTTCACTGTTGCTGATAAACAACTGTCAGTAGGTCTATTATTCAGATACCCAGGGAGCATTCTCTCTGAAGACAACAGCACTGACAATGAGGCCCAGAGCCAAATTCAACACGCATCATCTGCCTTTGAGAGACTCTGGCAATGGTCTTTCAGAACAAGAACCTCCATCTCCAGCCAAAGGTATGTGTCTGCCAACCCATCTGCATCACTTTGCTCCTCGATAGTTGTGAAGCTTGGTTACCTTACAGCCACCACATCAAGTCAACGGAACAGTTCCACATACAGTGCCTTCAGCGCATCTGAGGAGTTACATGGTGTGACCATGTGTAGCATTCTGAAATGCCCAGTAGAACTAACTGCAGATTTTGGGGCTACAATCACCCAGCACCAGAGTCAGTGGCTTGGGCATGTGATCAGGATGCACCCAAATCAACTGTCTCATAGACTGCTATACAGTCAGCTACACCATGGACAAGACTCTGTTGGAGGGAAAAGAAAATGTGACAAAGACCAGATCACACTGAAGAAATGCAAAATCAGATCAGAGGATCTGGAGAGTGCTGCTGGTGGTCATAACTCCTGGTGCAACTGTGCCAAGATGGGACCCAAAGGCTAGAAGAGGATGGCCAGGAGACAACAAAGACTTTTCAGGAGAAACACCATTGCTGGCCCCCTATCATTACCACAACATATACATGTAACATCTACAGTAAGATCTGTGGCTCCAGGCCGTCAACCAAAATAGAAATGGATGTCATCATCTATTTTGATGGACAAGCAAGAAATAAATATGAAGAATGAACAGCAGAAATGACTCATTAGAAAGGAAAGGGAACATATCCTTAACATCAAAGTAAAAAGATCAGTTTGAATGTCTATTTAAACACGCTTGTTGGCAGAACTGTTTTGTACAGCAAACAGTACCCAAGATTTGATTATGAAAACTGAATCCTTCCCCAAGCTGATCATAATAAATGTTGGAAGTGAGCCAGTGAGGCATTATGGCTCCACATGTGTCTTAAGTCTAGATTTAAAAGACTCAACAGACTCAGATGATCTTATCCCAGCGAGCAGACTATTCCATTAAAAGGGAGCAATGATAATAGAAATCCATATGGCCCACTGAGTTGTTTTTGATAAAGCAGTCCAGCATTCTGAGAACATGAAGCATGGGGAGGGATAACAGGCTTTACAAGATTTACCAGATAAGAGGATGCTCCTCCTCTCAAGAACATTTTTTTGATATTATCCTAATGTTTAATGTAGACTTAAGGGCCTTTCACACCAAGCACGCATACACGGTGCACATCACTCTAAACCCCATTATTTTCAGTGAGAAGCTGCATGCAAATGTCGTGTCACACTGTGACATGCAAAAACCAAGCTTGCGCTCCACTCTGCTGTGAGCATGCACCGCTGCTTGATGTCAAACTCACCGTGGTTCAACGCACTGCACTGTGACATAGCTTTGCGTGTCCAATAGAAATGGGGCATCCAGAACAAAACAGGGAAGAGTGCAGAAATGTGTCAGAGGAACATCAGAACTGCTAATATCTGGATCCGGATTCTGAATCAAGATATTACTTTATATAGGTGTTTAAGGATTACGTCAAAACTACTTCAAGGATTCTCACCAAATTTGCACCAAAGATAAATATTACTGCATGGAAGACTCCACTGAATTTTGAAGGTGATCCAGATCTGGATTCTGCCTCAAGATTTTACTTCACAGGTATTTAAGTATTATGTCAAAACTACTTCGCAAATTATCACCAAATTTGCACCACAGACAGATACAGTGAAGCAAATAAGTATTTGATCCACTGTATATTTTGCAAGTTTTCCCACCTACAAAGAATGGAGATGCCTGCAATTTTTTATCATAGGTACACTTCAACTGTGAGAGACAGAATCCAAAAAAAATCAGATAATCACATTGTATGATTTCAAATAATTAATTTGCATTTTATTGCATTAAATAAGTATTTGATCACCTACCAACCAGCAAGAATTGTAGCTCTCACAGACCTGTTAGTTTTTCTTTAAGAAGCCCTCTTGGTCTGCACTCTTTATCTGTATTAATTGCACTGGTTTGAACTCGTTACCTGTATAAAAAAAAACACCTGTTCACACACTCAATCACACTCCAACCTGTCCACCATGGCCAAGACCAAAGAGCTGTCTAAGGACATCAGGGACAAAATTGTAGACCTGCACAAGGCTGGGATGGACTACAGGACAGCAGGCAAGCAGAGTGGTGAGAAAGCAAAAACTAATGGCGTAATTATTAGAAAATGGAAGAAACACAAGATGGCTGTCAGTCTTCCTCAGTTTGAGGCTCCGTGCAAAAGCTTGCTTCATGGGATAAGGATGATTCTGAGAAAGCCCAGAACTACACAGGAGGACCTGGTCAATAACCTGAAGAGAGCTGGGACCACAGTTGCAAAGATTTCATTTGAAACACATGATGCTGTCATGATTTAAAATCCTGCAGGGCAGCAAGGTCCCCCTGCTCACACCAGCACATGTCCAGACCCATTTGAAGTTCACCAGTGACCATCTGGATGATCCAGAGGAGGCATGGGAGAAGGTCATGTGGTCAGATGAGACCAAAGTAAAGCTTTTTGGTATGAACTCCACTCACCATGTTTGAAGGATGAGAACAACCCCAAGAACACCGTCCCAACCGTGAAGCATGGGGTGGAAACATCATACTCTGGGGGTGCTCTTCTGCAAAGGGGACAGAACAACTGCAGAGTATTGAAGTGAGGATGGATGGGGTCATGTATCACAAGATTTTGGCAAACAACCTCCTTCCCTCAGTAAGAGCACTGAAGAAGGGTCGTGGCTGGGTCTTCCAACATGATAATGACCCGAAACATACAGCCAGGACAACTAAGGAGGGGCTCCATAAGAAGCATTTCAAGGTCCTGGAGTGGCCTGGCCAGTCAGCAAACCTGAACTCAATAGAAAATCTTTGGAGGGAGCTGAAACTCCAAACCTGAAAGATTTGGAGAAGATCTGTATGGAGAAATGACAGAAATCTCCAATTGCTCTTATTTATTTATTTGTCTGTCTTCCTTTTAGCTGGATTATGTCAAAACTACTACACAGATTTTGTTGAAATTTTCACCACAGATAGATATTAGGTTGTGGAAGGCTCCATTAAATTTTGGAGGTGATCCAGATCCATATCCAGAAGATTATGGAACAAGATTTCACTTTATATAGGCTTTTAAGGATTACGTCAAAACTACTTCACAGATTGTAACCAAATTTTCACCACAGATAGATATTAGGCCATGGAATACTTCATTGAATTTTGGAGGTGATCCAGATGTGGATTCTGGATCAGGATTTCAATTTGAACACTTCACTTTGTTGGATTTTGAGTATTATGCCAAATATACTTAACAGAATTTCACTCTATTTTCACCACACATTGGTGTTAGGCCTTGGAAGACTCCATTAAATTTTGATGGAGATTGGATCCAGATTCTGGATCATGATTTCACTTTGTACATTTTTAAGGATGATGTCAAAACTACTTCACGGATACGACATCACGATGTAAAACCAAGGTCAGGAAGATACTATTTTGTTTCAGCTTGTGAATTAAATATCACATTGCAACATCTTGATCAGTCAGACCATTCTGGATCAGTCTGCAATTATTGCATTGTGTTGTGGAATCCAGATCCAGGTGAAGTCTGGGCCACGATATGAATCACATATCTGTTATTTTGAGTCCTCATCAACCGTTGGTGGACAGATTACTCTTGTTGTTATTATTATTAAAAAAATTAACCAAAGAAAGCCACTTTGCATCACTGACAGCAAAGACCTTCAGCACAGTTGAAGGTACTTTGGATCGGTGTAGTGAGATTTTCATATCGGACTTTGCTGGCCTTGCTTCACCTATACTCAACAAAAATATAAACGCAACACTTTTGGTTTTGCTCCCATTTTGTATGAGACAAACTCAAAGATCTAAAACTTTTTCCACATACACAATATCACCATTTCCCTCAAATATTGTTCACAAACCAGTCGAAATCTGTGATAGTGAGCATTTCTCCTTCGCTGAGATAATCCATCCCACCTCACAGGTGTGCCATATCAAGATGCTGATTAGACACCATGATTAGTGCACAGGTGTGCCTTAGACTGCCCACAATAAAAGGCCACTCTGAAAGGTGCAGTTTTGTTTTATTGGGGGGGGATGTACGTGGAGTTAACCCACTGGGTCTCCCAGATGACTGTTGGTGTGCAGACTGCTTGGTTGTTTTCACAGTGGGACTGAACATGATGGTTCAGCAGTTCCGTAGAAGTTGGGTTCACCAATTGACCCAGCATGACCCAGTGTTTGCTGTCAAAACTGCTACGGCAGCTTCCAAAACTTATGGAAGATCAATTTAAAGTCTTTGTAAAATTGTATAAAAAGTTCAAGGCTTTGCAAAGAAAGTTGTGGAGAAAAATTAAAGTTCACAAAACACTTTTGGCACTAAGCGGAAAATGAAATTGGAGACTTGCAAAAACTCAAAACAGTCACAGCTCATAAAAGGTTTAACCCAGATTGTTTCAGAGGGCAGGAAATAAAGTCACTGTTCAGGAAGTGTTCATAGTTCAAGTTGTATCCAAAGGTCAGAAGTCAAGTGCTGTGTGTTGTAACGCACTTCCAATTAAGCAGGACTTGATACAGCTAGGTTCTCAGTTGTTTGATATCAGAATTCATGCAGTTCTTAGGAAGAGTTCTTGTAACAGTTTTTTTTATCAAAGCATAGTCAAACAGGAACGAGTGAGAACGGATGTCAGTGAGACGGGGAGGAACTTAACTGGCATGTAGTCGAGATGCGGTCTGCGCCAAAAGCGGAGGAGTTCCAAAGTGATGTTGCTGTGCAGGTTGTCAGATCCAGGATCCAGGTCCGCTTTGGAGCCAAACTGGAATCGTCTGTAACATCAGGAAAAGACAGTTCAGTCTAATATGGGAACTTGAGGGGAAGCCAGGTTACCTGAGCTTTTGCTGTGGGACGCTTCGGCTTCTTAAGCGCACAGCTGGAAGACGCAGTCAAGGTCACAGGGCGGCATTCAGGTTTGATCCTCTTGGAGACTCCCTGGAACATCGAAGGTGGCTCTGGAAGCTGGTGAGCCAAAATGAGGCAAGCAAGGCAACAGACAAACATGGCACACAAGTATCTGGCAATACATGAACAGAAAGTCAGGGTTTAAATAGTCTATCAATAATCAGTCACTCATCTGATCCAGGTGTGAAACAAAACTGAGGACGCCATCTAGTGGAGAAACTAACACACAACACTGGTAAAACAAAGAGTTAAAACTAGGCTCGGAGGAAAATCCCGAGAGGAACAATGAAACAAAAGCCATGAGCTAAGACTAAGGGCTTCGAGAGTGACCAAGAGTGGACAAAGAGAACCAAAGAGAAAAAAGCAATGGGAAGAGAGCTGAAGAGAGTATTCCTTTACTTCAGGGTCATTTTAAAGAGGCTATGCACATGGCCATAAGCTCCGCCCACTTGGCCTCAGATTTCTCTCAAAGAAAGTTATTTAAAAAACACATCAGACATAATAAACATATACATATGACATATACTTTATTTCTTCTTTGGTTACCAAAATATAAACTGACTGAGTTTCCTAACCCATCCTAGAAAAGGAAAATAATTAACAAAAACACTGTTTTCACCATGACAGTTCATTAATAATTCAACAAATGACATTTAAACATGCACCAAGAGTTATAAAAGGAATACTCATAATGTCACATGAAAGAAACATGAAACAGATTAAATTGGAATATAAATTTTGTATTTGATTAACTATAAGATGAGAACATAAATTATAATTTCATTCTTTTGTTATAAGAAAGTTTATTCGCGCATTGAAAGGTCTGTGCCCTTCCTCCAGGTGACACTGTTGTTCCATCCCAATGTTAGTCATTTTTATGACCTTTGATCTTTTGTCATTTGGCTGGTTGGGATTTTAGGTTTATTGAGGTGTTATCTGTAGGGTGAATCCTGTTGGTGTCTGGACCTCTTCTGAATTTGGACAGGTTTCATTAAACTATCTAATAAATTCAGGTTCAGCGGGAGTTGCCCAGAGCCATTTCAACAAGTATGTTTGATCCATAGGGACTGCTTGTTGAAGCTTTCCAGAGGTGTCATAAATTTGCCCAGAAAATGTTTGTAAGGCTGGTCATTTTATGAGAAGGTGGGGGGTTTTCAGTGCCTGACACAGAGTCAAGTGATAATACAGTCCTTTGGTTTAAGGCTGTTGAGAACAATAAATGCCACAAAATGTGTTAAAATGAATGAGTTATGTCTGCACTATTTTATTGTGCGTAAGGTTACATGCTGTTTTGCAGAGTGATTAAATAAAGGCGGAGCCTCCCTGCACACGAGAGACTAGTCCGGTGCAGGGTAGTGTGGTTACCAACACCAAAAGTATATATGCGTCTCTTGTCATGCTTCATGTACTCGTGGTGTAAGTGATACATCTGAAAAGATGTCAACTTCACAGACTGAACGAGGAGAAGGTTCAGGTGCTCGTGAGAGACCCGCTGCTGAAGAATCAACAGGTTATGGGCCCAGGCAAGTCCCAGGTACAGCGATCCATGGACGTGGGTTGCCGCCGCGGTTCGACGGAGACAAAGCACGCTACCACATATGGGAGGCTAGGTTTTTAGCCTACTTGAAAACTATCGGACTCAAAGACGCAATCCTGGGAACCGAATTAGCTGCAGGAGCTAACGCACAAGAAGTCGTGGAGGCCGGTAGGAAAAATGAGCTTGCATATGCAGAACTATGTGGTTGTTTGGATGACAAGACGCTAACATTAGTCCTGTATGAAGCACCGGATGATGGCAAAAGAAGTCTAGAAATATTGAGACGACATTTTGAGTCTGAAGAAAAGCCTAGAATTGTCGGGCTGTACACAGAACTAACCAATGTGCTAATGGCTAATGGGGAAGAGCTAGCGGACTATCTAGCACGTGTAGAGAAGATAGTGGCCGCGTTAAACAGAGCTAAAGAGACCCTCAGCGATGCACTTCTGGTGGCGATGGTATTGAAAGGACTCACAGATGATTACAACCCATTTACTGTGCACGTCACTCAGACGAGGGACGCATTGACCTTCAGTGAGTTCACGGCAAGACTGAGGAGCTTTGAATGCACACTGCGTTACCGCCACAGGCCCCAAACAGATGAGGTAATGGCAGCACACTACAAAGCACAGAAACCAAAGCTCAAAGACAAGAAATATTTCAACGGAGAATGCTTTATTTGTGAGAAAGTTGGACATAAAGCGCAAGACTGCAGAAACAAAGATAAGAAAAATCAGCGGAGAACAACCAGTGCACAAAAGAATAATAAGGCAGACACCATTACAGACACTGGACAAAACTTTTCTCTTGGGAAGAATAAATGTAAGGCTGTGAAAGAAGAAGACAAGACATTTGTGCTCCACGTGAGTGAATGGAAGCCCCACAGCACACTACAACAAGGTCTACTAGTGGACAGTGGAGCCTCTACTCACATCATGACTGATGAAAAAGCCTTCATCAGATTCGACGAGACATTCCAGCCCAAGAAACACGTGATGCAGCTTGCAGATGGGACAAGGATCACCGGGAGTGTCCTGAAGAAAGGCGTGGCACAGATTAAGCTGACCGACTGCGATGGAAAAGTCTTCGATGTCAAACTCACAGACACTCTCCTGATTCTGTGGTACCCAAAGACCATCTTGTCAGGGGATGCTGCAACTTCAAAGGGAGCGAGGTTCAACTTCGAGAGAAACAACAACAAAATGTTTCTTCCTGACGGTACAACATGTCAAATGAAGGTAAAAGACAGACTGTATTATCTAGATGTGGCAACAGAAGATGATGTAAATGGTGAGGACATTTGCAATGTTACTTTTGATCTAAAAACTTGGCATGAGATAATGGGTCATTGCAACTACGATGATCTTGTGAAACTTGAAAATGTTGTAAATGGTATGAAAATCAAAAACAAAACAGTCAAACCTGAGCAATGTGAAATTTGTCTACAAGGTAAATTTTGTCAAAGCAGAAATAAGCAAAGTGATGAAAGAGCTAAAGAACCCTTATAACTGGTACACACTGACCTGGGTGGGCCTACTGCCCCAGAGTCATTAGAGGGATACAAATATGCAATCACTTTCACAGATGATTTTTCTGGTGCTGTTTATGTGTATTTCCTCAGAAACAAGAACAAAGCTGTTGAGGCAACTAAGCAGTTTTTGGCAGACACAGTGCCTTATGGTAAAGTAAAACATCTAAGGTCAGACAATGGGACAGAGTTTGTGTCAGAAGAGTATCAGTCATTATTGAGGGATAATGCTATAAAACATAAGAGAACAGCACCTTACTCCCCCCATCAAAATGGTACAGCGGAGAGGAACTGGCGCACACTATTTGAAATGGTGCGTTGCATGCTTATTGAGTCAGGTTTACCTAAAGAACTATGGCCTTATGCAGCCAGAGCTGCCACTGTCATAAGGAACAGATGTTACTGTAAGAGGACAGGGGAAACCCCCTTTTATTTTTTCACTGGAAAGAGGCCAGATTTAACAAAAATGAGAAAGTCTGGGTCAGAGTGCATGGTGTATGAACAAAATAAGAAAAAGCTTGATCCAAAAGCAAAAAGGGGAATCTTTGTTGGTTTTGATCGGTACTCACCTGCTCATATGGTTTATTTTCCAGAGATAAGGAAAGTGCAGAAGCACAGACTCGTGCACTTCATTACAAAGAGCGTGACTGAAAGCCACACACAGACCGACTCGAGTCAACCAGAGGACCACGACGTAGAATGGGTAACTACACCATGTCAAACTAGTCAGCCATTGTATGAACAAGCAGATCAGAAGAACTCCGATTCAGAAAGTGATGCTGACCAGACTGAAACACAGACACCACGTACAACAGGCAGGGTCGGAATGAAACCAAAATACCTGCAGGATTATGAATGTGCAGTACAGGACAGTGAGTTAACCATAGACTACTGTTACAGAGCTACAGTTGGGCTGCCACAGACCTATAAGGAGGCTATGACATCCCCAACATCAGAAAAGTGGAAGAGCGCAATGAAAGAGGAAATGATTTCATTTAAAGAAAACCACACCTTCTCACTTGTACCATTACCAGAGGGTAGACAGACAGTGGGGGGAAGGTGGGTGTATGCTCTTAAAGAGGATGAAAAAGGGAATGAGACATACAAAGCCCGGTATGTGGCGAAGGGATATAGTCAGGTAGAAAGACTTGACTATTCTGAAACGTTCTCTCCGACTGCAAACTTAACATCACTACGAGTACTAATGCAGCTAGCAGCACAGCACGACCTCACACTAGACCAAATGGACGTTAAAGCTGCATACTTGGATGCACCTATCGACTGCGAAATATACATGGACCAACCCGAAGGTTTTGAGGTTAAATCGGAGGGTAATGTTCAGCTTGTCTGCAAGTTAAATAAATCCATCTATGGTCTTAAACAATCCGGTCGGAACTGGAACATGATGCTACATGATTTTCTGGTCAAGAATGAGTTTGTACAGAGTCAAGCTGATCATTGTATTTACACAAAGTTGTCTGATGAGGAAAAGATAATTTTGTTAGTATGGGTAGATGATATAGTTGTGGCTGCAAGTAATGAGTTGTGTCTAAATGAGGTCAAAGACAAACTAAAAACCAAGTTTAAAATGAAAGACCTCGGAAATCTCACACATTTTATGGGGATCGATTTCACACAAAATGTCAAAATGACTCAGTCTAGATACATAAAGAAAATACTGGAAAGGTTTGGTATGTCTGAGTGTAAAGCCAGAGCAACACCTAGTGAAATCAAAAGTGATCTATCTCCAGAAGGGGGCGAAGCTGATCAAAGAAAATACAGAGAAATGCCGGGCAGCCTCATCTACATCATGACCTGTACTAGACTTGACATAAGTTGGATTGTGAGCAAACTGTCACAGTACATGTCAAATACCAAAGAGAAACACATGACTGCTTTAAAACATGTATTCAGGTACTTACAAGGAATTAAGACTATGAGTTGTGTTATAACAAGTGTGACACTAAACTAATGCTGATGGGATACTCTGATGCAGAATGGGCCAATGATACTGAGGACAGAAAGAGCACTACAGGATATTGTTTTAGCCTAAACAAGGACGGTGCTATTGTTTCATGGAAAACAAAGAAGCAGCAAACAGTTGCACTGTCAACATGTGAGGCGGAGTATGTTGATCTCGCCGCTACTGTTCAGGAAACACTCTACCTAACTCAACTACTTATGGACATGGACCAAAGTTTTGATCAAACAGCTAAGGTGTTTGAAGACAACCAGGGAACCATTCGCTTGGCCAAAAACCCTGTAAACCGCCAGAGGAGCAAACATGTGGACATTAAATAGCACTTTATCAGATCAAATGTTTTGCAGGGCAAAGTGGAACTGGTTTACTGTCCTACTAATGATATGGTCGCAGATGTGTTCACAAAATCTGCCTCAAGGGCCAAATTTGAAAAGTTTTGTTCTTTTATTTTTGAAAACTAGCAAGTTGCTTCCTATAGACCCCCATGTTGAAGTCTCTAACTTTAGATCAGAAATCAACAGGTGGTATTTGCATAGTCTCTTTTTGACCTGTCTCTGTAAAATTTGGTTTCCTCCCACAGGTTGTGTGACTTGATTACTTTAAACTGTCATTTGAAGTGTACATTATGTATTTCACTCAGTCAGCATGCAAGGCCACTTATTTCCACCACACTCTCTCTGCTCCCAAGGACCACCTGAATGGTCCCCTCATATCATACCTGCTTAATATTTATGATCCAAAGAATCTCTCCACACTGTGAACAATTCTGCAGCACTCAGTGTGATTTGAGAGCTGCTGAGAGTTTAACTGTATTTGCATTTAGTAACCACAACAACAAAGTGAAAATGTCTCACAGGTAAAAACAAACAAAAAACAATGAGATCACATCTCATAGAATGTTTATGAGATTGTACAGTCTTAGAAAGAATATTATGAGGCACTGTTTTAAAAGCAGGTAATACAACCTTAGAATGAATTTTATAACTTACTGGCAGCCAATAAAAAGACTGAAGGTTGTGTTAGGCCTGGGAGCATGCACTGGTACCATCACCACCACACTACGGAACTGCCCTGGGTCATGGATGGCAACCAATGAGGCAGACCACCGATTCGAATTTGATGTTTGACTTCTTGGGCATGAAACCACAATGTTCATTTCACTGAGCAGCAAGCAGCTAGCATCGAATCCTGCTGATAATGATCCTTAAAGGTACTTTCCCTGCAGTCTGTTGGGATTGTGTTTTTATGGGATGTTTTCATCCTTTGTCATAATGAAACTCTCACTCGCTCACTCATCTTCAACTGCTTATCCGGGATCAGTTTGTGGGGGCAACAGCTCCAGCAGGGGACCCCAAACTTCCCTTTCCGGGCCACATTAACCTCATCTGTCAGGGGGATACCGAAGTGTTCCCAGGCCAGTGTGGAGATATAATCTCTCCACCTGGTACTGTATTATAATGAAACATTTTAATTTTACTAATGAAGCCTCTGTGTTCTGCTTACCTTTTACAATTGCCCTGTATGACAGAAATACGCTTTTTCACAAATTACTGGGGGGTGGGGGGCATGGATATCAACTGGTAGCTGCCGTAGAGACAAATATGAGCTCACAGTAATTTCTGCAAACCTTAAAACTATACAGTGACGCACATCAACACATGCTTGCATTTTATCATTAATTTATCAGTGTGTGTGTTTGTGTGAATGGGTGAATGAGAGGCATTGCTTTAAAGTGCTTTGAGCTTCTGATATAGATTGAAAAGCACTATGCACTACATAAATGCAGTCCAGTCCAGTCCATTTAGCATGGTTATCTCCCAAACAGAAGGTCCACAGTTCACCAGCCACCCATGCCAAAATCTCCACATGCATTTGGGGTCGTGTCAGGAAGGGCACCTTGTGGAAAACTTGTGCCAATTAGCCATGCTGATCCACACTGGATTTGCTGTCATGACCCTATGCTGGGGTCACTATGCATGTTAAAAGATGCCAAAAGAGGCCAAAATGGGAGTGTCCTCACCTGTATCTCTCAAGACCTAAAATTTTAGACACCCGTCACACATAGCACGAATGAGGCCGAATGACGTCCGAGTGTAGAATCGACCCAGTGACGAGGGGGCAGTATGAAAACATTGGACAGCTGTCTCAGAGCAAACAACACGTCTGCTAATTTTTACACATGCCAAACTACGGATATTAGCTAACGTTGATAATTACATTCTGGCCTAACATGCCATTCCAACAGGGGCAGTAAATCGTCTTTATATTAAAAGTGTGAGTGTGTGTCAGGATTCTTGAATGAGTGGCACAAAAGGTGGAGGACACAAATGCAGACCCACAGGGAGAGATGAGGGAATTATCAAAAGGCTTTATCTGGAGGCAAAGCAGTGGTTCGGTAAACAGGTAGGCAGGCAGCGATACAGGGGTAACAGGCAGACGTTGGGCTGAGGCGTAGTCAGAAAACACGGTGAGACAGAGTATGCAGGCAGAGATGAGAGCAGAGTCCAAAAAACACAAGCAGGATCATACAGTAGTGTTCAGAATAATAGTAGTGCTATGTGACTAAAAAGATTAATCCAGGTTTTGAGTATATTTCTTATTGTTACATGGGAAACAAGGTACCAGTAGATTCTCACAAATCCAACAAGACCAAGCATTCATGATATGCACACTCTTAAGGCTATGAAATTGGGCTATTAGTAAAAAAGTAGAAAAGGGGGTGTTCACAATAATGGTAGCATCTGCTGTTGACTCTACAAACTCAAAACTATTATGTTCAAACTGCTTTTTTTTTTTTAAGCAATCCTGTGAATCACTAAACTAGTATTTACTTGTATAACCACAGTTTTTCATGATTTCTTCACATCTGCGAGGCATTAATTTTGTTGGTTTGGAACCAAGATTTTGCTTGTTTACTAGTGTGCTTGGGGTCATTGTCTTGTTGAAACACCCATTTCAAGGGCATGTCCTCTTCAGCATAAGGCAACATGACCTCTTCTAGTATTTTGACATATCCAAACTGATCCATGATACCTGGTATGCAATATATAGGCCCAACACCATAGTAGGAGAAACATGCCCATATCATGATGCTTGCACCACCATGCTTCACTATCTTCACTGTGAACTGTGGCTTGAATTCAGAGTTTGGGGGTCGTCTCACAAACTGTCTGCAGCCCTTGGACCCAAAAAGAACAATTTTACTCTCATCAGTCCACAAAATATTCCTCCATTTCTCTTTAGGCCAGTTGATGTGTTCTTTGGCAAATTGTAACCTCTTCTGCACGTCTTTTATTTAACAGAGGGACTTTGCGGGGGATTCTTGCAAATAAATTAGCTTCACACAGGCATCTTCTAACTGTCACAGCACTTACAGGTAACTCCACACTGTCTTTGATCATCCTGGAGCTGATCAATGGGTGAACCTTTGCCATACTTGTTATTCTTCTATCCATTTTGATGGTTGTTTTCTGTTTTGTTTCACGCGTCTCTGGTTTTTTTGTCCATTTTAAAGCATTGGAGATCATTGTAGATGAACAGCCTATATTTTTTGCACCTGCGTAAAAGTTTTCCCCTCTCCAATCAACTTTTTAATCAAACTACGCTGTTCTTCTGAACAATGTCTTGAACATCCCATTTTCCTCAGGCTTTCAAAGAGAAAAGCATGTTCAACAGGTGCTGGCTTCATCCTTACATAGGGGACACCTGATTCACACCTGTTTGTTCCACAAAATTGACAAACTCACTGACTGAATACCACACTACTATTATTGTGAACACCCCCTTTCCTACTTTTTTTTTTTTTTTTTTTACTAATAGCCCAATTTCATAGCCTTAAGAGTGTGCATATCATGAATGCTTGGTCTTGTTGGATTTGTGAGAATCTACTGAATCTACTGGTACCTTGTTTCCCATGTAACAATAAGAAATATACTCAAAACCTGGATTAATCTTTTTACTCACATAGTACTACTATTATTCTGAACACTACTGTACACGGTAAGGCAACCAGATCAAACTTAAAACTATGGTGTGAAAAAGAGCAAAAAGGGCTGGGACGAGGGCAGAAGCACAAGGCATGGAGCACAACGAACTAGCAGTGAAGAACATGAAAGATGGGGCTTAATTGCAGGTGGGGTAATCAGGATGTGATAAGAGTCAGGTGTGGAGAAGGTGAGGACATGACAAAAATGAGTCCAGCAGGTGCAAGAGGGTGCAGGAAAGTGAAACTAAGTAAACAGAAGCAGAGAATACAGTGACAGGAACTAGAAAATAAAATGAGACCAAAAAAGTTCAACAGTAAAAAAGATCAAGACTAAACTAGAATGGAACTACATGTGGCAACAGTATATAAACAGGCAGTACAATCAGTGACTGAAAAGAAACAGAAAAGCAGAACAACAAAGTAAATAAAGGGCAGAGACAAAACTAAAACAGCACTCACTATAAGGCAAAAGAAAACAACGAAACAGAAAGTCACTGGGCAGGATCACAGAAGGAGGGCAAAACCAAAACAGGAGCCCAGAAAGGGCCAAACCATAACAGTGTGTGTGCGTGATTTTATTTAGTAAGTTAAATGTAAGTATATAATATAATTGTAAATACGGTAAAAATACATGGAGGACACAAGAAAGTGAAAACACTTATTTCCATTGTGGTCCATTTAAAAATAAAAATAACAAAATAGAAGTAATAATAAAATATAATAATAACAATAATACTGATACTACTACTACTACTACTAATAATAATAATCATAATTTATATTTGCCAAATTGTTTTTTTTTTTTTTTTTTTTTATTTTTTTACTTTCACTTTTTATGCTCTGTGTGATTCTTACCTTGTATGCTGCTATACAATGCTGCTGGAACCTCAATTTCCCTGAAGAAGTCTTCCTTTGGGAAGACTTCTACAGGGTAATGATAATGATAATAGTGTATATACGATAACAAGAACCTAAGCAATTTAGAAATACATTAAAACAGCAAATTAACATAAAAAAATGGACATAATTAACAGGAAATAAAAGGGTTGATGTCCTCTTCTAAAAATTGTTGAGGTTAAAGGTTCTAAAAACATTGTGGACTCACACGCCATTTCAACTCATTATACAAGCTTTGCTTAATTTACTTTCACTCTTGAAAAAATGTCAGGTACCTATTTTAGAAATACTACCCAATCTAGAGCCTGTGGATCTCCACAGGCAACAAGCTAGTTCCATTTATTAATCCCATTAGCTCAACCAATAATTTGCACCACTTTTTAGTAAAACTGGAGCAACTTTAACGTTTGACCCCGGTACAAACTGAAATTGACCTCTGTCACCATTCTTGCTGCTTTTACCCCATAACTCTATAACATTTAGTCATAGATAGCCCAAACTATGCTTTTTTTGGAGCCTTTATGATAGACAAATAATGTGGTATAGTTTTCAATATATTGAATATTGATCCTTGTGTAATTCTTCAATTGACCCCTACCTGGCCACCTATTGATAATTGAAGTGGCCAGTTGATTTTTCAAAAGAGTAATTTTTAAGGAGTATTTGTGCCAAATGTGGTGCTTGTATCATGATTTAAAGGACTGTTTCAGTTATGCACTATAATAGGAAATTCAAAGGAAAGTTTGTAGAGCATTGACAGGAAGAAAATGTTATCAGCTGAAGAAACAGAAGAACTGGCAAAGCAAATGGAAAGAATAAAAAACCATATCCTTCAAAAACTGGTGAAGAAAATGAAGAGCTCCTGCAGGATTAAAGAGAAAGGGCATCCAAGCTGAGGAAAGAAAATGTTAATCCAAGAAGTGCCAGACAAAGAACTGCTGACATCCTTTTTAGATAAGACAGTGTCACAAAAATTTTTGTATATAAAGACTTTAACATAATAGGGGAGGTGATGGTCTAGTGGTTAAGGTGTTGGGCTTGAGACCGGAAGATCCTCGGTTCAAATCCCCACCTGACTGGAAAGTCACTAAGGGCCCTTGGCATCTTCTTAATCCCCTATTGCTCCCGGTGTGTAGTGAGTACCTTGTATGGCAGCACCCTGACATTGGGGTGAATATGAGGCATAATTGTAAAGTGCTTTGAACATCTGATGCAAATGGAAAAGTGCTATATAAATGCAGTCCGTTTACCATTTAACATAATATTAGTTTTCTTTCTGTTTTTAATAGTTGTGAACAATAGTAGCATTTGCCATCATATAGTGATCGGTAGTCAACGTGCTAGTATGTATATGTGTATGTACAGTACCTGTCAAACATTTAAGCACACTGTCTCACTCTGATGTCTCTGCATCTATACATGACACCTCAAACTTTGCATTGTAATCTCTCAGCAACAGTGGTGGGCACAGTTCCGCTAATCAGCTAACCGCTAATTATCAAAAATAATGTTTTCATTATTGGAATAGCTTTTCAGATAAATTTGAAAACCATTATCAGACTAATTACATTCCGATAAGTTTTGGTCCAATAATCTTTAGACCGCTAACGTATTTTTACAGACATGGTTAACAAAGTTGAATAGTTACAAACATTTATGAAACCTAAAATCAGTTGAGTGCCTACCTGCTAAATGCTTTGTAGCAGATGCACAGTTTTATCCTCCGTAAACAAAGGAGAGCTGGTTCTAGAAGAAACTGCTCTATCCTCTGCAGGCAAAGGAGAATTGGTCACAGAAAAGAAAAAAGCTCATTTATTTTGACTCCATACTGATATGCTGGCAATATCACCCAAGTCATCCAGAGGCATACAGTTTTAACTTATGGTTAAAATTTTAACCAAACTAATTTCGGACAAGTTATTTAACCCTCTGGGGTCCAAGGGCATTTTTTGGACAGTTCACTCACCTGGCATAAATGTTTTATTATTGCTGTTAACAGCTCTTACTGCATCCCACAATCAAGTTTTATGTCTCTTTTTTCAGGACAACCTGTGCTTTCATAATATATATGCCTTTGTTGTGTTTTATAAGTGTAATAAAGGTTTATAATCAAAAATTAGAAAGGAAAAAGTAAAGCGGAAAATAATTTTCCACACACATTTATTCAAAACACACAGCAAACTATAATAAACAACTGTTTTGACACTTTATAAAGGTAATCTGAGTTTTTGTGTGAAAGACTGTACAACAAAAGGTTCAAACAATAAACACAAATGCACATTTTGAACAATATATACAACATGGTCTATGCATTTTGTTGTCGTCATCTCAAAGTAATTTCTGTCTGCTATTACACAAAGGTTACATCATGAACCTCTACTTCTACTGTGTTTTGGAGTGTTCTGTGCTGCTCAAAACAGCTTTCATTCACACTTTGGCCCACTTTGGCTCCTTACAGTCTGAGGAGCAGCCCTCCTCCTCGCTCCATTGATATGGAAAACGGTGCTTTATGCTGAGAAAGCAACAGAGGTATCCAGTGCATTCACATGCAAACTAGTGGAGCAATCCTGATAATTACACACTCTTTGTTTGAGCACATGAGATTGTCATCAGAGGGTCTCTGTCTGCTCCGTCAGCTTTCACTGATCGCTGTGCATAATGGCGCAGGGTGCATGGAGCCCAATAGTATGTACTCATTGGAGCACCCAGGGGCTATTCAAATGGGCCACCTAGTAACATATCACTCCTGAAAATGATCTTTGGCTTTTCACGTGAGGTAAATCTGCCCTACGACTGGATTTTGGAAAACCATGTGACGGTGAACCAATTCATGTCATCACACAGCTTCTATGAGGAGTACAAAGATGGCTGATGGCTGGCTCGAAAGTCTGCAGAGTTAACTTTTCAGCAAAAAAACAGAGTAAGTTTCTATCTCATATCATTAAAAAGTTATTTATAATTTAGTAAAGCCTGGTCTTGGCCATCGTATATGATGGCGTCGGCCCCAGAGGGTTATATTATCATCACGTCTGAAGTTTTATAAAGTGAAAATATCAGATATATGTTTTAGTTTTAAAGTAAT
>NC_047104.1:89954608-90029608 GCF_902500255.1 Thalassophryne amazonica | reverse complement strand
CTTTGTGGCCAGCAGGGTACACATTCACTAGTTTTATCTTATCTTTGAACATTCCCTGGCGCTCACGCCTTCCTCACAAAGTTTGATGCAGCTCGATGAAACTTCTTGGGTGTCTGATTTGTCATTCTCCCCGCCTTGCTGTGTGAGGGGAGGGGACCCTTTGGACTCCCAGGGGGCTGCACCTGGATGGAGAGCTGAAACGTGAGTATTGCTATTACACTCTGTACATACAATTTCTGTGGTACAGTTCTTTGCAAGGTGATCAGTGGATGACCAGCAGCGGAAGCAGCTGTTAAACTTTTTATAGATCTGTTTGCACTCTTTTTTTGGAAATCTTTCAGGACCATGTTTCCTCTCCAGTGCAGGCTGGTTAGAACTGTGCAAGTTAAAACTAGGGTCAGTTCGTGTTTTAGTTTCAGTATGTATGAAGTTGGAAAAGACAGTGAAAGGGGGGAAAGCTGGTGCCATGTTCACGATTATACTTTGAGCCGTAAGCCATCCACTTCTCCTGTATGTTGTAAGGTAGTTTGTCGACGATGGGTTGGATTCCCCTGGATGTGTCTAAATAAGACAAGCCAGGTAAATAGCCATCGAGTTTGGCAGCCTCTATTCAACAGCAGATCGGCGAGATCACGGAGTTTAAAAGGTTCAATTTTTGTAATTTTGGGGAAACTTTCTACTTTATCAAACAGGGCTTGTTCTATGGCCTCTGTATGTTTCCTCAAGTTTCTCCCAAGTCATCATTAAGCCAGCTTCGGGGCACCTTATGTTGACTGCTTTCATTTGTTTGGCTTGTTTGGCTGAGTTTTTACCAAGGTACCATACTAGCAGATCAAGCTCTTCTCCTTCAGATAGGTCTAAACCTGCTATAGCGCTTTTGAAGGATGATTACCACGCCCTGTAGTTCATAGGATGGTCATCAAAGGTGGAAAGGCCTGTCGTTATGAGTTAGCTGCGTGCGAAGTATTTGGCAAGGTCATAGGTTGGCATATAATCAGTAGGAGCATTGTATGTTTTGGGGACAGTTTCGATCCCAGGTGTGAGTGGTTTAAAGCTGGTTGACAGGGGTTCATCAAGGCCGTTGTCAAAGGCAGCGTAATTTGATGCATAGTTTGGTTTGCTTTCTTGCTTTACAGCAGGTTGGAGAGGAGGTGCTGAAGTAACATTTTCAGTCTTTGCCGGAATGTCTTGCTGCGCTGCAGTAACAGCTGCTTGTTCTAAAACATATTGGGCAGTGTGCTGTTTTTTGTCATCAGTGTGAGACGCACAAGTTTCACTGCGTGTTTCAAGGCTCAATTCAAGTAGACCAGCTTCTAAAGTATTTGCTTCTGCTATAGCAGCTTCCTTTTCTTGCTCTGGCCTAAGATCATCAAGAGTGGCTTGTAAATATGCTTGTTCAGCTTTGATTTCTATTTCTTTTTGTGCAAAGGAGGCTCTTGTTTGAGCAGCTTCAGCCTTTGCTTTTGCTCTCAGTAGTTCAATGTTGGCTCTTGAGCTTGCGTATAATGACAACTTTCGTGAAAGGACTGATCGAATGTCACTGTTTTGGGATTTGGTTTCAGTCATTTTGAGTCCGTTTGTTTCCTGTGTAGAGGTGTTGAAGCACAGATTTCTGCTGCCTGGTCACTCTTTACTCAGCTCTTTGAAATGGCAGTGGCTCCACGTGGTGGCTTCTGTAGTGTTGCTGGTTGCTGTGGTGCCGTCTTTTCACTGTAAATGGCCTCACTAGAAACTGATCTAGCTATACAAACAGCTAAACTCAGATCCAGAAACTTCACAGACTGAGAGACGTTCAACGTATTTTACTGAATCTTATTTTTTTGTGAAACTGTAACAATAGGAAAAAAAACAAAAAACAGAAAAAATGCATATCAATATTTGTACTAAAACAATAGTGTCAGGCTGCAGCTAGCACATTACCAAAGATATAACCATGAGATATAGCTTAGCGATTAGCATGAATATTAGCGTACGGTTAGACATCTTTTATAGTGTGGCAAAAATGGTATAACTCTTAAATATGCAACCACAGGACTGGTGTCCAATTATTTTTACTATGAAGTACTTACAGACAATGCTTTAACAAACACCAAACTGAAGGAGCCAGGAAAGTGGGGCTGCCATGAAATGCAGTGAGACCGTTTTTCAGTGACTTCCTGTCTGAATTCTTCTTCTACTGTCTTAAACAAAGGGAACTAAAACAACTACTAGATGGTATATTTTACCAAGCTATACACACAATTTCCACAGTGAACATAATATGTTTATTACTTACTGAAGAAATTTGCAGATTGTCGCTTACATGTATTTTTACAAGGCTAAATACTTGAATACTTTGTTCTGTATTTATAAAGTTCAGTGCAATGTTCAGTCTACTGTGGTTGCATAAATCAAGTTTTTTTTTAAATAATGGTGGTGGTATTTATTTATTTAAAATTTTATATTTATTTCTTGTCATGTTTGGTGCCATTGTTAATGCAAAATTCTTTATTTGCAGCTGTTTTCTAAACATTAATAAATTATTATTAAAATAATAACTAATTCCCCCAGATCCTGGTTTTAACTCACCTGTTTTGTTCACACCTGGATCAGATGAGTGATTAATTATTGACATACTATTTAAACCCCGATTTTCTGTTCAGTAGTTGCCAGATACTTGTGAGCATTGCCAGACTTTGCCAGACTCTTACAGACCTTCCAGGTTCTTCCAGAGCCACGATCCATGATCCAGACTGTTACCAGGCGGACCAAGCCTGATTGCCTCTCTGTGACCTTGACCGCATCTTCCTGCTGTGTGCTTAAGACGCCAGAGCTTCCTGCAGCTAAACATCAGGTAACTTGGCCTCCCCTCTAATTCCCGTATTAGAGCGAACTGTCTTTCCTGGTGTTCCAGACGATTCCTGCGCGGCTCCCACGCTGCCCTGGCTCCTGGTTCTTGCTACCTGCACAGTTACGTCACTTTGGAACTCCTCGGTCTCTGCTCAGAGAGCTACATGCCAGTTAAGTTCCTCCTCGTCTCACTGGGACCCCTTTCTCACTCTTTCCTGTCTGTGACTGTGCTATGATAAAGAACTGTTCCAAGAACTCTTCCTAAGACCTGCATAAACTCTGATATCAAACAATTAAGAATCCAGCTGTATCAAGTCCTGCTTAATTGGAACTGTGTCACAATGCACAGCAATTGACCACTGACCTCTGAATACAATTTGTGAACTGTGAACAATTCCTGAACAGTAAACCTTATTTCTTAAGAACAGAACATTATTTCTTCACCTCTGAAGCATTCTGTGTTAAGCCTTTTGTGAACTGTGACTATTTTGAGGCTCCAGCATTATGAGTGCATTCACTCACCCTGTGTGTCTTTATTCACCATAGTTCCTTTTTTCAGAGGTGAGCGTTCCACCTGGTCCTGGTCCTTGAACTTTAGTAATCATTCTCCTTCAAGACTGGCTTGGGATACTGGAGTTTCCTATTTTCACCGCCAGGAGGCGGGACATCTCTCCATACTGCAGGCACCCCAGCGTGGCACCTTTTATTTATTGTTTATATATAAATATATTTTCCTTTGTACTCCTCCCCGTGTCCAGCTCCCTGCATTTTGGTACATTGCCTGAAACGGTCCGGTACAGTACGACCACTAATTTATTTTGGAAATAAAGAGAACCGCACTGACAAATTCTGAATTATTGTTCTTTTGGGGGGGTGGGGGGGTATGGGCAGTGTCTAGCACTGGCCCTGGAGGGAGGTCATGTGCGTAGTTGTGTGACTTCTGTAAAAGAAGAAGATGCAGATGACAGGCCGAGATGGCCATCTGCTGTGGTGTCCCCTCATGGAAACAGTTTATTATATTATTTAGTAGTTAATTTGAATGCATCTGTATTTTATTTCCCGGTACTGTCACCATGACCCAGACCGGGATAAGCAGCACTAAACAAATGAATGAATGTATTTTTTAACCTGTTCCCAGATCCTTGGTGTGCTGATGATTTTGCTGAAAATTAAGAAAGACATGATAAGATTATTAATGCAGTGGACATAAATGTGCAGCAGTAAAAATTGTGATTAAGTAGAAAGGACACACATTTGTCACTTTTCTTTGCTTTCTGTTTTCATAATTTGATTCTCCTACTCAGCTTTCATTTTCTTAATCACATGTCTTCTTTAGTTATATAGCGTCTTTCATTTGGATTTTTCTGGCTGACTATTATACTGTACTCAGTCATTTTAGTGGGAGCAAGATTATTATATATGCAGTTAACGTGACCACTTTTTTCTACCCCTACTTTCTGCACATTTTATTTATCTATGCCTGTAGTGCTGGGTGTTTTGGGTGTGTGTGCTCCCAGTCAGAATAAGAATCATCTTTATTGTCATTGCACAGTAAAGCAGCACAATGAAATTTGCTTGTGCATCCTCAAAATCAATGCCCCGCACTCACATAACTTATCCACACACACCGTCAGTCCTGAGTTCATGTCTGTGTCTTGGAGTTAGTCTCCTGTTCCCTGTCATTGTTTGTTATCCGTGTGTGTTCCTCCTTGTGGTTCTTCCTTTGTCTTTGTCCTTGGTCTCTCTCCTGCATCTGTGTTCACACCTTGGTCTGCGTGTTGTCTTCCACATGTCCCTTTGGTTCATCATGTTTTGTTCACCTGGTTTGGTTACTCTTCCACTTCTCAGTTCTATGTTGTTTTTATGTTTATGTTCCTGGACTTTGTTTTTGGATATGGTTCATTTATCTTTGTAGCTGGATTTATGATGGTCCCTTTTCATGTGTTTGTCTTCACGTTAGTTTTTCCTCCAGTTATGCACTTCTGAGTTCCACATTGCTGACCTGTTTCACTTCCTTGGTTTTTGTTCAGCTTTTCTTGTTAGGTGATATACGAGGTCTGTGAGAAAAGTATTGGACCTTTTTATTTTTTTCAAAAACCATATGGATTTGAATCATGTGTGATTACATCAGACAAGCTTGAACCCTCGTGGGCATGCGAGAGTTTTTTCACGCCTGTCGGTTACGTCATTCGCCTGTGGGCAGGCTTTGAGTGAGGAGTGGTCCAGCCCTCTCATTGGAATTCCTTTGTCTAACAACTTGCTGAGAGACTGGCGCTTTGCTTTATCAAAATTTTTTCAGAACCTGTGAGGCAGATCGAAGTGGACACCATTCGAGAAATTCAGCTGGTTTTGGGAGAAAATTTTAACGGCTGATGAGAGATTATGGGGTGTTACTGTCGCTTTAAGGACTTTCCACGGAACGGGATGTCGCGCAGCGCTCCGAGGCGCTGTCGTCAGCCTGTTTCGAGCTGAAAACCTCCAAATTTAAGCCTGTGTTGACCCAGGATGTCTTGAGAGAACAGAGAAGTTTCAGAAGAGCTCAGGATCAGCAGTTTATCCGGACATTCCACTGTTTAAAGGAGATTTTGTAATGAAAGACGTGTGGACGAATTGGTGCGTTGGCAGGCAGCCGGTGCGGCACGCCGCCACAGGAAAAACACCTCCGTTGGAAGCCTTAAGGACAAGTTGGAACATGTCCAGCTGTTAAACAATTTCTCACATACTCACTCTAGTGAAAGCCATCAAAAGCCACCTGGTTTTTACAAATGGTTATCAACATGGATGCGCACGAGGGTTCAAGGTTGGCTGATGTAATCGCACGTGATTCAAATCCATATAGTTTTTGAAAAAAATAAAAAGGTACGTTATTTTTCTCGCAGACCTCGTAGATGTTTATTTTCTGAGTGTTTCCTTATGTTACACTGCTCACACTTTTGAGTTCCGTGATTGTTTTTACTTCGTGTTTGGATCTTTATTTTTGATTCTGTGGTTTTTGACATTTTTTCTGATGGTTAATTATTATGTTTTATCTTCTGTTTACCTTGTGATGGCTATTAGTTTTTGCTACCTTTGTTGCTGTCACTTGACTTTGGCCTTTATCACACACATCTTTCATTTACTCATCAGTTAGTTTTGCAATTAAGCCACATCTCTATCCCTGTTGGTTTGCCAGTTGTTTCACATTGCTTCCTATGAATTATGAATATTCAGAAATAGCCTGTTAATTCTGTTGTGCTTCTGTGTGATCCCTCATGTTAGATTCAGTCCTAGTGACTCTGTTTGGTCTTTGATCCTGAGATGTTTTGTTTTCTGTATTTTTATTTACCACTTGTCTCATTGCTGCCTGCATTTTGGGTTCAACCTTCCCTTGTATAACATACGCGAGCTCCCTCTGGTGGTACCCTGAGTGGCCAATATTTTTTTTATTAAAAGGAAAAATAATATCACCCCCCCCACACACACACACACACCAGAAAACATTAACCACTAAAGTACTGAAATTATACAAGCATAGCAATGCACAGCGGTGCAAAGCTTGCTCATGGTACACTGTGTCCAAAACAGGAAGTACCTAATTTTGAGTCCACAGTGAAACAAGAAATGATGAATGTTGTCCACTTCCTGGATTGACAATAGACGAGATCTTGTGGAATCTCATGGGAATTCAGTGACAAGTTCACAGTGAAGCAGGAAATGTCAAATGCTGAACACTTCCTGGACTGACAACCGACCTGACAGCCTGACAAATAGCCGGCCAACCGGCCAGGGTTCCAGGGGAGCGCTATAGTTCCCCTTGGATTAGTCATGGCACCCCAATACAATAATACCTCATTTATTATTTTAATGTAATTTCATCCCATGTTTTAAGGCCTTGTCCACACTGAAACAGAACTTTCCATATGCAATCTTTTTCTTTGTCATTTTCAAAATTGTTCCATTCAAGAAATATCTCTGTTCTCACAGATCCTGTGAAACTGCTTAAAAATGCTGTAGTACATATGTCAGGCCTGTATGTGGTGCAGTAACACTTCTACAAAAAATGGAGAAGATGTGGCGCTAATCAATGTAGTGACGAAAGGTAAAACTTTACAAGGCGGCACACAGATTAAATAAAGCCTTTTTTTTAATCAGACCTGTTGCCTGGATTTATCATCACAGCTGAAAACTGTTTTCCACGACATCCTTGTTTTGGAAGATGACATCTGGAAATGTGTTAATTCCTTATGATGGAAGTTGCTTGGTAAAGGGTTTTTTTCCCAAGTGTCCCTCAGTTTCTGTCTGCTCTGAGTGTGTTTCTCAGCCTGAGCTGGAGGATGATGGCACTTTGTCCCACCACCAAGAAGAAATAATAATAATATGTAAAATCACAGTGTTAACAACATGATGTCTGTCATTATGAGCCACTGAGGTTACAGAGGCAGGGTGATGACATCATCCTTTCCAGAATAGTTTTCCACAGTAAGAGATAAATGTAGCATTTTCAGATTTATGTGATTAGATAAATATTCCACTCATAAAAGAAAATACAGATCAACAGAACTGATTGTTTTACACAAAATGAGTGTAACGTGATGTTCAACGACATCATGTTCGATGGTGCCACGATGACATCATTGTACTGTAGTGAGTGTAGTCTGTAAGTCCCTTTGGCTGCTCACTTGTTTTCACTCGGGGTTGCCACAGCAGGTCAACCTGCATGTTATTTGGCACAATTTTTACACCGGATGCCCTTCTTGACACAACTCCACATTACATGGAGAAATGTGGGAGGAGTGGGATTTAAAGCAGTGTACTGAAACCAAGTGCACTAACCAGTTGGTCACCACCTTGGCCAAGTGTAGTCTTTTTGAAGTTGTTGAAATGGTTCAGTTTTCGCTGTCCAAATAAGCTGGTGTGGAACTGGAAAGAAGTGAAGTCTGTCTTGCCTAAAGAACTACCTGAGAAACAGCAGTGGAAATGGACAGACCAGAGACCCGACACGCCTGGCAATTAACCCTCAGAGAATATGGGCCCTGGACAGCAACCAAATCATTGATGCTTTAGCTCTTAACCACAACAGGTGCATTGTGCCGTTATGAAGACATCAGTGGTAGGTGAAAGATCTTCTCTCTGCCTACCGTTGTCATTTTTCCCTGAGGCTATAGGTCTGTCTGTGTAGGTCTGTCGATATTTGTATTGAACAGTCGCCTAAGTTTGTGTGTGATTTTGTTCATTCTGCATGTCATTAGTGACCGTCGCAGATCAGAATGTGGCTATGAGTACACGCGCCCGTAAACATGGCAGAGGTGTAGCAAAGCGCCGTTACAACACACGAGCCCTTATTTCATAGCACCCTCATAAAAATACCAAGCTACGCCATAGCACCTGTAGAAAAAAATCCCTAGAGATGCCATTATAGTGAGGACTTTCCAGGCATGTGAGAAGCAAATAAAGAAAAAAGCTTAAAATAGCAGGGGTTAAGAGGGCTGTAGTTGGTGAGTCTGGGGAGCTAAAGTGAGAGGCAGCGCTCACTTTGACAGCACATGAGGTGAGTCAGTGACTATTCAGTGTGTAAATTGCATGAGGTTTTTTAGCCATGCTAATGCTGTCCAGAAGCATTTACTGAAAAAAGGTCTGAAGGACCTAAATGACATGGTGAGATGCTGAAGAGCTTCTCTAGTTCATGTCCACAACATATACATATTATTATATTTAAACTAGGTTTTCATCTTTAATAAAAGATACAAAAACGTATGTTCATTTTTAAGCGACATGCATGGTTATGGAATGTTGGTTCATTCATTCATTCAATTGCAGAAAGAAGGTCAGAATAAAAGTAGTAACAATGTATTTCTGAACAATTGGAATGGTAGAATGTGCAAGCCAGGGAAGCAGACACTAGAAGAGGGACACGTGTTGGAGCTGGAGTTGAAGGTAGCTGTTCCTGAACCAGATGGTGAACAATGGCAGTTCCAAAACTAGACACAGGACCAGGCGACAGCGACAGAGCTGACAGTTGGCTGGAATGCTGAGGAGACAAAGAGACGACATTACCAAAGAGTGAAAATTGTTCATGCAGAGATGAATGGAGGCCAGGCACCCTGCAGGCTAAACAGAGTTTCTGGCATCTGTGAAGTGGAAGAACCGGTGTTTATATACAGGTGCAGGTGATTGTCGACAGGTAAGAGGAATCGGGTGGGGGAGCACAGCAGACCAAGACAGCACAACAATACACAATGCATCTGTGAACCACTTGGGCTCCCATTCAAATCACTGGAGAAATTTGTATATGAATACAGACTGTGAGCTTTCAAACATTTTCAGGGTTTAAAGGCGTTAAGAAATGAATAACAATGACTCGTGCAGACTGGATTAAACCTGTTTGTTTTGATTCCATTTCCTACCGAGAAGACACAGACGTACATAAAACATAGATAAAAATATTGTAGTTTGTCAGTATTTCTGAAGCTGAATTATTGTGTTATTATGCAGACTAGAGTGTGGATACCCGTACCAGGCCTGGCGGGAGATGATGGGTTAGTCCATTGCCGCTGACCGAATGGCCCCCACTAAAAATCGGTCCACCCAAGCCTTCCCTGCGCATGCATCATTTCGAAGCATCAGCAGTGTCATTTTTGAGTGTCAGCAGCAATTCACCGATTATCACCTTGTTTCTGCTTCAAACTTCACTCCAGTCATCATCTATCTCTGCGATAGATATCTGAAGCTTTTGTACAACAATCATTTCCACATAAATTCAGCATTATTTCATAATAAAAGATGGCGGACCAATCAGAGCGCCGCAGCCAGACTAGCTGCTGCGATCACTGCGCCGCCGCCATTTCAAAGCTTAATGAAGCTTAGGGCTAGCGGCCGGTGATCACCTAAAAATTGTCTCTGCTTTCCTATTAATTTAATGCTGATGAATTATACCGTAATGGTAGTTTTCCAGCTGACTGATTCTGCTGTTTTTCTCTCTGCCAGAGGTGCGGACAGCGTCGAATGCAGGATTGATGGCTACAGACCACAAGATGGCGGACTGACCACAAGATGCCATGCCTGAAGCTGATGCAGCACACTGCAGTCTGTGTTTGGAATGAGCTCTGCCATGGGCACTGCAGAGATCTTCAATAGATGCTGGCCTGGCATCCCAGGGTGCCAGGCTGACCTCAGGATACCCTACCTGTTGCTCCAATGACTGGAGACCCTACTGGCATTGAAAGCCCCATGTGTTGTGGAATTGGACGCACTAAGATTGAAGTCCCAAAATGGACTGCTTTTTACTTTCAATTAAGAACTGTTTTTGTTGATCTTCTGTTTTTTTCTGTTTCTGTTTTACATTTCTTCTGTTTGTTAAGAAATTCTTGTAAAACTTACAAAAACCTTCTAACTGTTAGAATGGCCTAAGCACTGGGTCACCCCTCTGAGTCTGGTCTGCTTGAGGTTTCTTCCTCAATATGTTCAGAGGGAGTTTTTCCTTACTACTGTCGCCTGTGTGCTTGATCTAGGGGTTGGTATGGTTAGATCTTACTCGTGATTTGGCACTATACAAATAAAATAAATTGAACTGAAATCACATAATTCTTCTCCTTATGGTACTTAATTGTCATAGCAAACTCTTGGTAGTGAGGAAGATTGTGTCTTGTTTGATTCCAGGATGGGATAGGGACTCAGAGATGACTGAACAAGCCTAGTCTTGATGCGCAGTGTTTCTGACACGGCCTTTAATAAATGTTTAGATATAACCATTGGCTGCAAAATTGATATAATGTGGTATGTCTGCATTTAATTTTAGCCCACGAATGTGACACTTCAACGAAGAGCAGTGATTGATTTTTTGACAATAAAAGTGATCCTGTTGTAGATATCTGTGCATGGTTTATAGGCAGTAATCAGTCATCATGACTGTTTTCATGATTAATTGAGGTCCATGACTCAACACGCAATATAATGGGAAAATTTCCTTCATTGAAGATCATTTACCTTCATGTAATTGATGGCAATCACTGTGTCCAATGATGTTTCACTGTTAGAGAAATCAGTGGTTTGTAAACAGGGCCAATGCACCAAGTAAAGTGGATCTAATGGGTCATAAGATAGTTTGCTGTGTTACTCACTAGAGGGCATCATTGCCTTCTGAAAGCAGAAGTGGCGTCTCTGAGTTGGTATAACATTTGTAAACTGGAGATTAATCTCACATTTTCATCTTTTACTCTTCTTTCTTTAAAGTGGCAGATTGAGAGGATTTTCACTCGTCCCTAAAGCATATTATTCTCAGCTGTTACTATAATGAAACCCACTGACACAACAACAATAACAATAGATCAACAGAGCTGAATCACACGGTGGCTATAAACCGACAAAATTATCAGGTTTTTGTTAAACTGAGATCAATCAATCAATCAATCAATCAATCTATCTATCTATCTATCTATCTATCTATCTATCTATCTATCTATCTATCTATCTATCTATCTATCTATCTATCTATCTATCTATCTATCTATCTATCTATCTATCTATCTATCTATCGTGCATCTGGAAGGTATTCACTGCGCGTCACTTTTTCCACATTTTGTTATGTTACAGCCTTATTCCAAAATGGGTTAAAATAATTTTTCCCCTCAAACATCTGCTCACAACATCCCATAATGACAACATAAAAAATGTATTTTTTATTTATTTATTTATTTTTTGCAAATTTATTTACAATAAAAAACTAAGAAATCACATCTACGTAAATATTAACACCCTTTACTCAATAATTTGTTGATGCATCTTTGGCAGCAATTACAGCCTCGAGTCTTCTTGAATATGATGCCACAAGCTTGGAGCACCTATCTTTGGGCAGTTTGGTCCATTCCTCTTTGCAGCACCTCTCAAGCTCCATCAGGGTGGATGGGGAGCGTTGTTGCACAGCTATTTTCAGATCTCTCCAGAGATGTTCAATCAGATTCAGGTCTGGGCTCTGGCTGGGCCACTCAAGGACATTCACAGAGTTGTCCTGAAGCCACTCCTTTGATATCTTGGCTGTGTTCTTAGGGTCATTGTCCTGCTGAGAGATGAACAGTCGCCCCAGTCTGAGGTCAACAGCACTCTGGAGCAGGTTTTCATCCAGGATGTCTCTGTACATTGCTGCATTCTTGTTTCCCTCAGTCCTGACTAGTCTCCCAGTTCCTGCCGCTGATAAACATCCCCACAGCATGATGCTGCCATCACCATGCTTCCTGGTTTCCTCCATATATGATACCTGGCTTTAATGCCAAAGTGTTCAGTCTTTGTCTCTTCAAGGCAGATAATTTTATTTCTCATGGTCTGAGAGTCCTTCAGGTGCCTTTTGGCAACTCCAGGTAGGCTGCCAATTGCTGTTTGCTAAGGAGTGGCTTCCGTCTTTCCACTCTACCATACAGGCCTGATTGGTGGATTGCTGCAGAGATGGTTGTCCTTCTGGAATGTCCTCTTCTCTCCACAGAGGAATGCTGGAGCTCTGACAGAGTAACCATCAGGTTCTTGGTCACCCCCCAAACAAAGGCCCTTCTCCCCCAATCACTCAGTTTGGATGGCTGGCCAGCTCCAGGAGGAGTCCTGGTGAATCTGAACTGCTTCCATTTATGGATGACGGAGGCCACTGTGCTCATTGGGACCTTCAAAGCAGCAGAGATATTTCTGCATCCAGATTTGTGCCTTGAGACAATCCTATATCAGAGATCTACAGACAATTCCTTTGGCTTCGCTTGGTTTGTGCTCTGACTGTCAACTGTGGGACCTTATATGTAGACAGGTGTGTGTCTTTCCAAATCATGTCCAATCAACTGAATTTACCCCAGGTGGACTCCAGTTAAACTGTAGAACATTCTCAAGGATGATCAGTGGAAACAGGAAGTGCCTGAGCTCAATTTTCAGCTTCATGGCAAAGGCTGTGAATGCTTATGTACCTGTGATTTCTTAATACTTTTTTTATTTTTAATAAATTTGTAGAAAAAACAAAATCATTTTCACATTGTCATTATTGGGCATTGTGTTTAGAATAATGAGGGTTAAAAAACAGAATTTAATCTATTTTGGAATCAGGCTGTAATGTGACAAAATGTTGAAAAAGTGAAGCACTGTGAATACTTTCGAGATAAACTGGATAAACTGTTTATCTATCTATCTATCTATCTATCTATCTATCTATCTATCTATCTATCTATCTATCTATCTATCTATCTATCTATCTATCTATCTATCTATCTGTCTGTCTGTCTGTCTGTCTGTCTGTCTGTCTGTCTGTCTGTCTGTCTGTCTGTCTGTCTGTCTATCTATCTATCTATCTATCTATCTATCTATCTATCTATCTATCTATCTATCTATCTATCTATCTATCTATCTATCTATCTATCTATCTATCTATCTATCTATCTATCTATCTATCTATCTATCTATCTATCTATCTATCTATCTATCTATCTATCTGCTGGGGTATAATGGATACCTAATGTTCTATTCCAGTAGAGGGCAGACAAGAGCTATTAATGTAGACAGTATAATTTAACTTTGTTCACTTTTATGGACACTTACTCAGTTTTAGATTTCTAATCAATATTGTTCTTTCTTTCTTTCTTTTTTAAATAACTGTATCTTTCAGAACATTGTATGTAATTGTTTGTAATTAGTATGCTGTGAGGATACGAGACCAATTAAGGCTACAGTCTTATCAGTGGACGTGACCCATACTGGAATGGGTAATAATATACTGGGTAATAATGTAATTGCCCAATAAACAAAATGATCCTAGTTACAATTAGTGACCATTTTATAGTGCAAGGGTTCACCTCAGTCACATCCAGCTCACCTCCTCAGGTCCCGTACTGCAACACAGTTAGAATCAATTATTCTGCCACAGTTAATATCAGCAGTAATTGGCAGTGGCATGCTCCACTGACACCGAGGCAGCCTGTTGTCAGACTGAGATTATTCCTCCCTCCTGTTAAAAACACTGCTGAATGATTAAAAAATACAGACACCAAAAATATTATTTCCCCTTTTATACTCAGCGTTTTATGATAAACATTAGACAGCTGTCTATCTTACTATTTCGTCTTCCAATGTGTATTTTTCTTCAGTCTTATTTCTCTGTTTGACCACACTTTTCCCCTTTCAGTTCTTTAATGTTTAAGGTATTTTCATCAAACCAATATTTTCCCTTTGCCAAGGAGATTTTTTTTGTCCACATCCTTTAGTAAGTTCTTTTGCTACATAGAACAAAGAGAAAACTTAATCTAATTGCTTCAGTTGATAAATTGTTTGCCCAAGGTGACCAAGTGGTTAATGCGCTTGGTTTCAGTGCAGAAGGCTCCGGGTTCAAATCCCACCCCTGTCACATTTCTCCATGTAATGTGGAGTTGCGTCACGAAGGGCATCCGGCGTAAAACCTGTGCCAATTCAACATGCAGATCTACCTTGGATTTGCTGTGGTGACCCCGAGTGCAAACAAGGGAGCAGCCGAAAGGACTTTACCTTTGGTGTAACTATTATTTGTACTTAAATATATATTCGTGTTACCAGTCAAAGCACTTTATTAAGTTGGTCCAAGCAGACTTACTTTTAAATAATGGACAGATTTTTAAACAATGTCCTGAAAAGATCAGATTGTACCACTAAAAGATATCGCAAAATTTTGTCACACTTGACTGTAGATTGTTTATATACTGGACAAACCCTGCTTTTTCTACAGAGACCTGGAAGAGTTGATAGCTGATAGGACGTCACCAGGTTGGCAGCATTTAATCTGGCTACATCACTGACTGAAAATCCACATTAAATGGAGAATGGGCAGAAGCAGCCTTGAACTGGGAACCTTCTACTCTGAAAACAAGCACACTTGACCACCACCCCTAGAGTCATGTGAAATAGGTGAATAGATGTCTGCTACTGCTGTTCAAATTAAGTGTTGAATTGACAACACATAACGTGTGATAAACCACTGTCTTCAACAGAAAATGGTGCTTTGGCTGTCTTGCCGAATATAAGCGGTGCTGTAGTGGCCTTATGATTGTGCTTTACCTGGACTGGGTGTTGAAACATCTCAGCATGGGCCCAGAAGCATTGGTGACAGTGATAAATATGTGTAACAATGTTATAAAGCTGGAGAAGACGATACGGCTGCATAAGGACATCGTTTAAAGGTGTAACCTCTAATCAGTCAGCAGGGTGAAAAATCACAGGGCTGATCTGAGTGGACAGAAATAAGGAATAAAACACAGGCTCCTGAAAGCTGAATGGAACACAGAGGAAAAGAAGGGGAGGAACATTGGTGACCTCTTCTTCTTAGAGGGGCCAGATCTGTTGCATTTCCTGATTACAACCAATAAGTCTCAGTTCCACATGACAACAACATCAAGTGCTCATTTGGGGCAGGCAGCGTCTGTATTATCGGGATGAGGTGAGAAATGAGAGGTGAGGTCCCTTTGGGTTTGACATATTTTCCAAAACAAGCAACAGTTTTATCTGATAGAATATATGTTTTTCATCCTCGCAGCGTAGCTGCTATGATATAGGATGGGTTTAGCAAGGGCAGTTGACAAATTAGATGACGGATTGGACTGATTTATACACGTGAGGGAAGAAAGGAAACTTCCTCATCAGAATATGATATAGGACACCTAATAGTCATGACAATGACACATTGTGGCTAGCATGATATATGAGCGAGACTGCTTACATTAGACACACTACAGTACACTTGTACAGTTGACTGCATCATTTTATTTTGTTTCTATGTATGGCAAAGCAAAACAAGTTTGTATTCTTCAAACAGATCTTGAGAGGAAACTTTTAAACAACATGCTTGTTTATTGCAGCATTCCACCAAACTATGAGCCCCACCAAGCATTGGATAGATGAGGACTTATGAGGCTAGTGTTTCAACTTGCTTTTCCTACCTCACACAATAACCAAGGATAATTAGAGCAAATTTTAAAACTTTCTCTGGGCTAGACTCATGGTTACGAGCAAGGTTGGGTAGGATTACTTTGAAAGAATACATGTGGATTACATGTATGTACACTCAACAAAAATATAAACGCAACACTTTTGTTTTTGCTCCCATTTTGTATGAGATGAACTCAAAGATCTAAAACTTTTTCCACATACACAATATCACCATTTCCCTCAAATATTGTTCACAAACCAGTCTAAATCTGTGATAGTGAGCACTTCTCCTTTGCTGAGATAATCCATCCCACCTCACAGGTGTGCCATATCAAGATGCTGATTAGACACCATGATTAGTGCACAGGTGTGCCTTAGACTGCCCACAATAAAAGGCCACTCTGAAAGGTGCAGTTTTATCACACAGCACAATGCCACAGATGTCGCAAGATTTGAGGGAGCGTGCAATTGGCATGCTGACAGCAGGAATGTCAACCAGAGCTGTTGCTCGTGTATTGAATGTTCATTTCTCTACCATAAGCCGTCTCCAAAGGCGTTTCAGAGAATTTGGCAGTACATCCAACCAGCCTCACAACTGCAGACCACGTGTAACCACACCAGCCCAGGACCTCCACATCCAGCATGTTCACCTCCAAGATCGTCTGAGACCAGCCACTCGGACAGCTGCTGAAACAATCGGTGTGCATAACCAAAGAATTTCTGCACAAAACTGTCAGAAACCGTCTCAGGGAAGCTCATCTGCATGCTCGTCATCCTCATCGGGGTCTCGACCTGACTCCAGTTCGTCGTCTCAACTTTGCACAGCCATTGAAGAGGAGTGGACCAACATTCCACAGGCCACAATTGACAACCTGATCAACTCTATGCGAAGGAGATGTGTTGCACTGCATGAGGCAAATGGTGGTCACACCAGATACTGACTGGTATCCCCCCCCCCAATAAAACAAAACTGCACCTTTCAGAGTGGCCTTTTATTGTGGACAGTCTAAGGCACACCTGTGCACTAATCATGGTGTCTAATCAGCATCTTGATATGGCACACCTGTGAGGTGGGATGGATTATCTCAGCAAAGGAGAAGTGCTCACTATCACAGATTTAGACTGGTTTGTGAACAATATTTGAGGGAAATGGTGATATTGTGTATGTGGAAAAAGTTTTAGATCTTTGAGTTCATCTCATACAAAATGGGAGCAAAACCAAAAGTGTTGCGTTTATATTTTTGTTGAGTATATGTACATATATTTGGATTACTTGTAATCTGATTACTTTTGGATTACATTTCAAAGTAATCCTACCCAACCCTG
Organism: Thalassophryne amazonica; assembly: GCF_902500255.1. Classification (NCBI taxonomy): domain Eukaryota; kingdom Metazoa; phylum Chordata; class Actinopteri; order Batrachoidiformes; family Batrachoididae; genus Thalassophryne; species Thalassophryne amazonica. Next base: position 90,012,562 of record NC_047104.1, on the reverse strand, counting down.
GTTACGAGTAGGGGTGGGTATTGCCCTGATTCATGCATTTGTCTCTTCTAGAATGGATTATTACAATGTTCTATTTTCTGGTTTGCTGCATTCCAGCATTAAGGGTCTCCAATTGTTTCAAAATGCTGATGCCAGACTTTTGACATGAAGCAGAAAGTTTGACCACATTATACAATGTGGTCAAACTTTCTAATTTTATGTGGATGAAATTACCAACAGTTATTGGCATGTATAATTGAGTATCATCAGCGTAGCAGTGAAAGGTAATCCCAAAACGATGCAATATGTGCCCAAGGCGCGCTATATGAAGGGAGAAAAGCAGGGGTACAGACCCATGTGGAACCCCAAATTTCATGTCACTAAGGTAAGAGGTAGTGTTACTGTACTGGTCAGGTATGACATCAACCATGCAAAGGCACTCCCAGTAATCCCAAAATGATTCTTCAGGCTATTGAGTAGAATATGATGATCCACGTTTTTACTTATGTTAGATGAAAGGAGATAAGTGGCAACATGTTTCATTGACATTACATCAAGAACACAATAGGGACATATTTTACATCACAAGTTCATTTTTTCACATGTAAATGTTGAAAATACTTGCACATCCAAGACAATTGGCATGATTTCAGCAAACAAATAGTTTCGGCTAACTGTACAAGTCCTTCTGTAGTGCTGATACAAACGTGAGAATTTAATATGCATTAAAAGCTCTCCAACAACACCACATTTTTTCGGAACTTCTTCACACACACAAGAATACATCATAAAAGACTAGAGCACCATGCTCAGAGAGCACAAACCTCAGTCAACGCTAGTTTCCAATTCCACAAATTTTTACCTTGGAAAAAAAATTTCAAGATCAAATTCTTGTTAGAAGTGACTTTTCATAAGCTAAAATATAATACAAAATATAGATCAAAAGGGCTTTTCAATGTTAATATCAAATATCTGCTAAATCTGCAATACAGATCACATGCGGCCAAGCTTACTCTATTCATTGAGAGTGCCAGTTTGCACCTCGTTGTCACAAATGAGAGTGATTGAGGGCATTTTGATTGAGATATAATGCAAAATGTACACCAAATGGGCTTTTCAATATTAAATTCAAATGTCCACAAAATCCACAATCTGGATCAGATCCAGATCAAACTTTGTCAGGTGATAGTGAGTGTCAGTCTGTACCTCACCATAAAACATGAGAGTGATTGGGGCATGTTTGTTTCAGATATAATGTAAAATATACATTAAATGGGGTTTTCAATGTTAAATTTAAATGGCCACAAAATCTGTAATCTGGATCAGATCAGGATCAAACTAACTAACTAACTAACTAACAAACTGTCAGTCGATAAAGGATACCATCCTACATAACGCTGTCAAATAAGGAAGAAGTGTGATCTTAAAACCAAATCAAAGCATCAAAACACAAATACTTATATAAAAATTACAACATTTTAATTATTTATGTGAGATAAACTGTAATATTTAAATAAAAATTGTGCATTTAATCATGGTTCATACATAAGGGATAATGCTTGTTCCTCTCCGGAAACTTTTGGACATTTGACTGTTTGTGGACTTCACAAGCAATCTCCATAAAACCACTATGCATTATCCCCTACTCCTCCTCGAGCCTTCTAACTCTCAAGCTTTATGCAGATAAGAGTGAAGGCTTTCCCACCCAGAGCTGGGAGGCTGCCCAGTATTTTATCTGGCACACATGTTTCTGCCTCCATATTTCACTGGTGGTTCGACTCACTCTTTCTGATAGCTTTATCACTGCAGAGGGGTCAGATGCTGACACCAGCATAAGGGCCACTTAAATCGCTCTAAACAACATCTATCATGGACCATATAAAATAAGCTTCATGGCACGCACAATGCCCTGGCCCAGTGCTTGGAAATACTCGTCTATCATATGGCTGCCTGACTGCAAGAAGCCCTTTTTTGATGATATGTACAGAACAAGGAAGAGAAAAAACCTGATTCTTGCCTAATCAGACTTTATGAGTAATTCTGAGTTTCACAAGGCACAGGAAATCTATCACTCAACAGGAGAGGTAGGCAGAACGTTTTGGAGGTAACAAATGATATAGCCTGCACTTCTGTGTATTGATCAAGAACAAACAGTGGTGGGGACAGTTCTGCTAATCCGCTATCAAAGATAATGTTTTCATTATCGGATTAGTTTTTCAGATAACTTTGAAAACCATCATCGGCCCAATTATTTTCCGATAAGTTTTGGTCCAATAATTTTTAGACCACTAACATTTTTGTAGACATAGCTTTTTGTAGCAGATGCACAGTTCTATCCTCTACAAACAAAGGAGCTGGTTCAAGAAGAAACCACTCTATCCTCTGCAAGCAAAGGAGAACTGGTCATAGAAAAGAAAAGAAAAGGAAAAAAAAATAAATCATTTGTTTTGACCCCATTCTAATATGCTGGCAATAGCATCCAAGTCATCCAGAGGCATACAGTTTTAACGTATGGTTAAAATTTTAACCAAACTAATTTCGGACAAGTTATTTAAATTAACGTCATGTCTGAAGTTTTATAAAGTGAAAATATCAGATATATGTTTTAGTTTTAAAGTAATGCACTAATTGTGAAGGTTTTAGTGTGGACATGCTGTGTCAAGGTGCATTATGGGTAATGTCAGTACATTCACAACAGAAGAAATGCATTTGAGACGCTCTGATCAGGCTCCACACGGACAACAGCATTAAACTCTTTGTATATTGTGCCTAAAACTCTCGGGAATATATTATCTGGGTTTATATATGTTGTTATTGTGTTTGTTTTATGTAAAAATGCCAGAAGAAGCCCAGGTTGCTCCTCCAAAAGCTGAAAAGTCTGTTAAATTGTGATTCAGGACGTGTGATATAACCGGCGTCAAAATGCATAGAACACTGCCATCTACTGGTGACCGGTTATATCACAGTGTTGTCGACTGCAGGATTTTAAAATTATCTGTAAGTTTCCAAAACCTGAGAAACCACACACGTGGAGATAAAAAAAAAAAAAAAAAAAAAAAAAAAAATCATAGATCTGACAGGTTTAGTTGTACGGTGTGTGGTGTCAGCCACACGGTAATCAGTATGAGCGGAGGCTTAGTTTACCCATAATCCCTTTGGTGTGTTAATGTTCAAATCTTCAGAATTAGTGCATTATTTTAAAATTAACAGATATGTGTTATATATCACTTTGTACATTATATTATAATGTAGTTATTCTATCCGGAATAATTTTATTTATAAAGCAAAACCATAATTCAAACCTGCTTTCCATTTCAAGACCTCTGCTTCATTGCTGGACCATTGTATCCGGTCAGGGTAAATGACGCTTTTCTACAGCAGGGGGCAGGGGGCAGGGGGCAGAGAGCACAAAGATAGAAGCTGGGGGTTTGTGATCACTGTTGGTTCTACTAGAAGCTTTGGTGGTGTTTAAACTCAAAATCAGCTTTTTGTAGCTGAGAGCGTATGGGAGGTAAAATTTAAAGTTATCGGTTATCTGTAGCTTCTGATAAGTTTTTAGATGGTTTAGCATTAAAAAAGATAACTTTTCAGTTAGCTGATTACCAGTTATCGAAGCTAACTTTTTGGTTAGCTGTGCCCACCACTGGGAACAAGCTAATGTAAAAAACCTGGATGTTAGGAAAAAGCCCTTTCTGTACGAAGACACCAGTGTATGCAAACTTTGCAAAGTCACAGAGGTCAATGATTGACTCAGATTTTTGGGCCAATTTTATGATACACTGACAATATGCATTCACTGAGGATGAAAACAGAAAGAAATTAATGCAGGTACGTGAACAGAGAGAGAGAGAGAGAGAGAGAGAGCCTATGCTATAAAAGGCCATTAAGGTATAACAAATTGAAAGGCTGGTTAGAAAGTACTTGATTCATAGATGGACATTAACTAGCTGCATCAACTTTTTTCTTCAAAGCATTCTCATGCAGTGCTTTGTATGATATAAAATGAAAATTTTATGTGCAATAGTTTGTGCATAATCCTACAAATATACATGTACATGTGCAATGCATATTTCACATTATGGATTGAGAATGCAGGTTTAGGATTAGAATAAAGAAAAAAGATTTGTTTCACTGAACAAATTTTCCTTTATGTGTTCAACAAATATTGTCAGTGCTGCAGATTTATAAGGATATTATAATTAGTTACATCTGTTAATAGGGAATCAATACACACTCATATGTTCCAGTGAAAACTCAGCAGAACGCATATCCACACCAAGGCACATAGTAAGGCCTTCTGTGATATTAAAGAGGAACTGTTTTACAACCTTTTACAACCAAGGCTCTACTTTTAGACCTTTGGGGGATAAATTTTTCACTTGGCACAAAACCAAAATTAATTCCAATATTGATTTGGAATACATAATCATGGGCTGAACATGTCATTCATGTGACAGTGTGGGGCAAACTAAAAACACTCTCAGTAAACCATTTGTTGTCGCCACTGAACAGGCAAAAATGTCATTGGAAGTGAGTGGTAGCACAGAGAGGATCCCTACAGAGGCAAACATGCACATATTGACCTCACTAAATTTAAGGAAACTTTTAAAGATGGCTGATTATACAATTAGCTGCTTACCTTAGCCTAGCCGTCTTCTTCTGGTACTGCTTTTCATTGAGTGATTACAAGTCAACCACAGATAAAGGGCTTGTATGTAAGATGGTGTTTGCATTCTAAATTATAATACACTGATCAAATTTATGTTCATCCCAAAAGAAAATATGACCCCCAAAACTTGTAAAAATAAAGCCCAGGTTGAAACTTGACACATTTCTTTCCATGGAGCTGCAACCGATGGCCCAATTCTATAATCACATGTATGACTGTATGTCCATATATTCCTGCATGAGAACATGACACAAATGCAGAAAAAAGCAGAAAAGTATGATTTTTGTTTCCCTGTATTCACTTCTGGATCAAGATCAGTGTCAGATTTTACTGTGTTCTTCCAAGGACAAAACCTCACCCTTTCACCAAGTTTCACAAAACTCTACGCAACACATTTTTGAGTTATACTGCACTGTAAAAAAGGAAATGCTGTCTCAACAAGAAAAACCGATGTAACAATTTGTATAGATATTTTTAAGTTATTTCAGCTTTGTTATTTCAACTTTCAACTGAGTTAATGCCACAAGATTTCTGTAGTTAAGTTGTAATAACTTTAGTTAAGTTGAAATAACAAAAAAAATCTATGCAGATTGTTACATCACTTTTTCCTCATTGAGACACAGCGGTTCATTTTTTAAATTGTGGTGGCAAAGCAACCAGCTAACCATCATGGGTAAAAACATTTCCTTCATCACTGAAGTATGAATAATGTTTCACTCTTTGTTTGGTGAAAAGCAACAACATTGGCCAAGAGGCCATGTGAGCTTAGGAGCTGGGAATCGAACCCAATCTCCCCCAAGTTCATAGCTGTGTCCCTTGTCGACTTAGTGGAGGTGGGGGTGCCCTGTGTGTCTGCACTCTTGTAACACATCACGGCCCCCAAGGGGTGGTGTAGGGCTACTGTAGCTAGTGAGTGAGCTGGGATGGTAGTAGTCTGGGTCCCACTGCTCTGCAAGCCTTATTTGAAGATCCAGTAATGGAAAACACAGAATTAAAGTTCTTGTTTCACCACATTTTCTAAAATATATTAATTGATAAGTTGATTTCCTTTTGCATGTAGGAAGTCTGCCATGCCAGTAGATGGTGCATATGTGCTGCATGTTTGGGGAGAGGGAATAGTGCTTCACCTCTGCTTCTATTCATTATTAAATGAGCAGACAAGCTGTTTATCTGTTGTCTCCTTCATTCATCCACACCCACTGTAAAAACAACATTTAAACGTTGACATTATACGACATTATACTCGTATGAATACAATCATAAAGTAGCAATTCCAGAAGACTTCTCTGAATTGTTTAGAAAATAAGTGAGTGCATGAACCACTGCACCAGCATTGTGAATGCCTGCCCATCAGTACATCAGTACGATGTTTCATGGTACATATAATTCGAACTGTTTCTCACTGTTTTGCCGTAAGGGGCCCTAACAGTCTTTCCAACTCCTCATGGACATGTATCCATTGGGCAGCATGCTAACAGCATGCAAAGTTTATTAAAAGTTTATTAAATTAGCTGATGTTAACCTCGTTGAGAAGCAAGTTCTCTGGGTTTGGAGGCACCTGGGTTGGACCATCACTGTATTCACTGTATTCCAGAGCTCTTTTTGGAAGAAAATGGCACCATGTGCTCCAGATCAAAGTTGGAAAAGATCATCCCAACTGTTATCATCAGCAACAAGTCCAAAAGGCAGGGTCTGTAATGGTATGGGGTTGTGTCAGTGACCTTGGCAAAGGTAATTTACACTTCTCTAATGGCAGCATTAATGCAGAAAAGTACACTGAGATTTTAGAGCGATGTATGCTGCCTTCAAGAGGACAAGGAAAGGAAATCCACACAAGACAATGCAAAACTACATTCCGCACATATTCCAAAGCAGTGGTTTTGTAAGAATATGATACTGGACTGGCCGACCAGTCCTGTCCCAATAAAATAACTTTAAAAATGCAGCAACAATGATCGTCTATTATTGCACATATTAAGACTGAAATGCTTCATCACTTGGTATCCTCAGTGCCAAAATGTCTGGGAACATTACAAACTGGAAAATGCTTTTTACATGGGTGTATGTGAAGAAATGAAATGAAGTGGACCAAACAAAACATGACATAGTTTGGGTTCACACAATCTGCATTTAAAACATATAAGAAGCACTCCATTTTTTTTTTAAATTCGCATTTTCCATATGGCTCTGTTTTTTTCCTGATTTGGGGTTGTATTTATTGTTTCACGTCTATTCAGTGACTGATGTACCGTACAGTAAATGACTGGGCTAAAAACCAAGATACTTAGTCATCTTTTCTCTTCATAACCCACAGTGTTCTGTCGCCTGTGTATCATTTGTTAGATATGCCTCAGGTCTTGCACCAGTAACAATAATTCAGGAACATTCACTCTACTGATTAAATGCCTAAGCACTAACAAAAATCAGCTGATATGCTTTACAAAGTTACAACAAAGACCCATAATTAATTAGAATATAAAGGACCCTGTGTAATATCCACAGTGCAAAGTGGTGCACAGTGCAGCACACGTGTCATTGCTAGTTTCAAACCAATGCAGCTGTCATTTTCACACCTAGCGCCCATCTACAGTAGTGTTCAGAATAATAGTAGTGCTATGTGACTAAAAAGATTAATTCAGGTTTTGAGTATATTTCTTATTGTTACATGGGAAACAAGGTACCAGTAGATTCAGTAGATTCTCACAAATCCAACAAGACCAAGCATTCATGATATGCACACTCTTAAGGCTATGAAATTGGGCTATTAGTAAAAAAAAGTAGAAAAGGGGGTGTTCACAATAATAGTAGTGTGGCATTCAGTCAGTGAGTTCGTCAATTTTGTGGAACAAACAGGTGTGAAACAGGTGTTCCCTATTTAAGGATGAAGCCAGCACCTGTTGAGCATGCTTTTCTCTTTGAAAGCCTGAGGAAAATGGGATGTTCAAGACATTGTTCAGAAGAACACCGTAGTTTGATTAAAAAGTTGATTGGAGAGGGGAAAACTTATACCCAAGTGCAAAAAATTATAGGCTGTTCATCTACAATGATCTCCAATGCTTTAAAATGGACAAAAAAAAAAAAAAAAAAACAGAGACGTGTGGAAGAATACAGAAAACAACCATCAAAATGGATAGAAGAATAACCAGAATGGCAAAGGCTCACCCATTGATCAGCTCCAGGATGATCAAAGACAGTCTGGACTTACTTGTAAGTGCTGTGACAGTTAGAAGATGCCTGTGTGAAGCTAATTTGTTTGCAAGAATCCCCCGCAAAGTCCCTCTGTTAAATAAAAGACATGTGCAGAAGAGGTTACAATTTGCAAAGAACACATCAACTGGCCCAAATAGAAATGGAGGAATATTTTGTGGACTGACGAGAGTAAAATTGTTCTTTTTGGGTCCGAGGGCCGCAGACAGTTTGTGAGACGACCCCCAAACTCTGAATTCAAGCCACAGTTCACAGTGAAGACAGTGAAGCATGGTGGTGCAAGCATCATGATATGGACATGTTTCTCCTACTATGGTGTTGGGCCTATATATCGCATACCAGGTATCATGGATCAGTTTGGATATGTCAAAATACTTGAAGAGGTCATGTTGCCTTATGCTGAAGAGGACATGCCCTTGAAATGGGTGTTTCAACAAGACAATGACCCAAAGCACACTAGTAAACCAGCAAAATCTTGGTTCCAAACCACCAAAATTAATGCCTCACAGATGTGAAGGAATCATGAAAAACTGTGGTTATACAACTTAATACTAGTTTAGTGATTCACAGGATTGCTAAAAAAGCAGTTTGAACATAATAGTTTTGAGTTTGTAGCATCAACAGCAGATGCTACTATTATTGTGAACACCCCCTTTTCTACTTTTTTTTTTTTTTTAACTAATAGCCAAATTTCATAGCCTTAAGAGTGTGCATATCATGAATGCTTGGTCTTGTTGGATTTGTGAGAATCTACTGAATCTACTGGTACTTTGTTTCCCATGTAACAATAAGATATATACTGGATTACCTGGATTAATCTTTTTAGTCACATAGCACTACTATTATTCTGAACACTACTGTATATATATATTTCTTACATACCAAATGTAGTCACATTGCTCTGTGCAGCCATTGGAGTTTTGGGCTTAAAATGAGCTGTGGTCCATTGCAATGCTGGTGTGGTGAGATGGCAACATGTGATTGCACCAAAGATAACCAAAACCTAGGTCTAAATGTGAGTTTTCTGCTGTTTATACAGCATATTTTTACAACAATTTTGAGATACGCCTAAAAGCTCACTCACAACCCATCGTACGTGCTGCTACGTGCAGTCCATGGAAAGAAAAATGGCCAAACTGTGCGTGAGAGGTGCACATGATGTGCTTGTGGTCAGCGTTGTAGAAGGTCGCAGACTGTCTGTGGAGGCTTTTTCTCCTGTGTATGCAAACTGTAGGGGTTCAGAGAAAAATCAAGAGCATGTATATTCCCGTCGTACTACACCTGAACCAAGTCAGGAGCATGACTAGTAGGAGCTTTGCAATGACAGTATGACACACATTCATTGAACAGGTGCCGTAGGCCAGAAGTACTACACAAGTACTCCACACGTGCTATTTGTGCAGCCTGCAAAGACAGCAGTACATGTCACTTTCCACCCCTATGTTTGGTGTGCATGCAACACAAGTGGCAAGACTCCAGGTATATATACTGGGGAGAGTGTGTAGTGTGTAGCATCGGAGAAGGGAAGAAGAGGGCCCTCCATCCTCAGCAACCTTCTCCTTATATACCTCGAATCCCTCCTCTGCACACCTACAAACCATCTCAGTCCCACCTCTGTCCTACCTGTGCTGTCTTGTCTCTCCTCATCACTCCCAAAGAAAATCGTAACATCTTCACCTCTGCCACCTCCCACTGTGGCTCCTGTCTTTTTGTTAGCACCTCCATTTCTAAGATGTACAACATAGCTGGTCTCACGACTGTCTTGTAAACTTTTCCCTTCACACCTGCAGATATTCTTCAGTCTCCACCCATTCCACCCTGCCTGCACTCTCTTCTTCATCTCTCTACCAGACTCTCTATTACTATGGCGTAATATCTTGGGTACATACTGTCTGCAGTGAAATAGAAGTCAAAGTAAATGTAAGACTCACTGCTGAGATTTTTTTTTATTTGCATTTTCCATACTGTCTTAACTTTTTCTCGTCTGGAGATGTATTTTATCTCCCGTAATTCAGAAGTAATCACTGTGACAGTAGAGCTTCATACATTTCTTTACTGCCTGGACTTTTCTGACTCTATAGGAAATAAGGAAAGACTCACTGCATGCAAATCTTAAGTAGAGGAATGAAATGGGTCTTGAGGAGCCAAAACGAGAACAATCAATGGCCCAGAAAAGAGAAATGATTGTCCAACTCCATCACTTAATTTCTTTAAAAGCCTATCGAGAAGTCAGAACCACTCAATGCGCATCCACTAAAGTTAACACTCTTGGTATGCCATACAATTTAATTATTAGGACATGATTCATTCAGTGAGTGGTCACCCATTCGATGGGACCATTTATGGGCCAACTTATTCTTTACAGCTCAATAATCCTCCTTTTGGTCAGTAATCACTGAACTGTACAAATGTAATTTAGATACTTGATTGCGGAAGAGATTTTGTTAATTAAGAGTTTTTGTAGAGTGCATAATCATTTTGCCTGATTATTCATCAAGAACAATGTGATGATTAACCCTTGTGGCAGACTAAGAGCTGCTCATCTACTGGAAAGAAAAGTAATGTCTCCCATCTTAAAGAAGGCTTGAGCTTATATACACAAATTAATCATGGTTGTAAGTCCAAGGAGTGCTGCAAAACTACCTCACCAGGTCATATCAATTCTGTAATGCCCACAGAACATCGCTGATAGTACGAATGAGTACAAATCAGGGCAAATCACGGTGGAACAGCTTGTATGAGTAAACAACGAAAAAACATTGAGCCAATGGGCAGGTGTGAACGAGGCCGCTATGATGGTTTTGTGCACACAGGGACCCAGTGCCAGCTGCCGTGAAAAAAAAAATATGCTGAGACGGTTTTGTGCATGTGGGAACACAGTGCGAGCAGCGCAGCTGCTGTGAAAAAAAAATACATGCTACCCACGTGATTTGAACCTGCAATTTCCAAAAGCTCTGATTGCCAGCCAGAAAGTTTACCACTGAGCTACCATCACTGTCCCGTAAAAGGTCCGGGAAAATGCATGATATCAAGAAGGACATGGACGTATTTAAAAAAATAAAAATAAAACCACACACCGCAAAACCACAAAACCGCTTGATAAGAGGGATTCAATAAAATGCGGTGTTTTTATATAAAGCGGACAATACAAGTATGATCCGTCTGTTCCTCTGTAGATGACCCATGGTCACAGACGTACAGTCATGAATGATGAAGCAGGGCACTCTTGTCATGTCTACATCTGCTGGTGGCGTGTCCAGCTGGCCCCACACGCTTGTCTGGCACAACATGTGTGTCTTGTGGATGGCACGCCGCAGGAGAAACACCACGTCATGTGGAACAGAGCTCATGTGGGTGACGTGACATTCAGGTCGCCCGCTACATGTTATGATCTGATGGTCCGTTTCACTTGGGGTAGCTTGTCAATATGTGTGGTGTGTGCTTGCTCAGTGCAGTCCATTGCAACAGTGACATATGTTTTTATGTATGTCCACGTGAGGACAGCAAGCAGACACACGCATGTCACAGTGGGCAGCTATTAGTTCATGTCCGTCCAAACGCGGTATGTGTTTTCCAGCTGGGATGTCCAGAACCACAGATCTTCACAGCCACTCCTGTGGGCGGACACACCCCCTGTCAGTTCAGCGCACACACCAACTTGTCACTGTGTCTTTGTTATGTGAGCTGTCAGTGAGACTCTGCTCAGCAGCTGACAGGCACGTCGCTGTGCTGTGTACGCTCTGACCTGCCTGTCCGGCCCCCATGTGATCATATCTGTGCAGCATATATATCACCATTTTATGCAAGTGTGTGTGTGTTTGGGGGGGGGCGACACACGCGCACATGTTCGATACACATGCAGACCACATGTGTTGCTGTTTGCAAAGCCACACTCGTGGGGAACTTAGACAAATTTCACAATCCAAGCCTGATCCCGTCAGATCTCGGAAGCGAAGCAGTGCAGCATGTGGTTAGTGCTTGGATGGGAGACCTCTTCGGAACACCAGCGGCTGTGTGTGTATCTCCGGGTGAAACTGGAGTTGCGTCAGGAAGGGCATCCGGCGTAAAACTTGTGCCAATTACCAGTGCGAATCTGGCTGTATCTGTAATGTAGCGACCCCGTCTACTCACAACACCCCACAATGACAACATGAAAATTTTTTTTTTTACATTTTTGCAAATTTATGTAGTGAATGTAGCCACAGGCATATCTTTACAGTATCAAAAGTTGACTTAATTTTCTACTTTTAACAAAGAACTGACTCTCCAGATATTTCTAAGGCAGAAATGTCTTAAACTGAAGGACTATGTTATCACTTGACCTGGGGTTAGCTGAGGAAAGCCCCCACCTCCTCACAAAGTGACCAGTTTTCCAAACATTGCCTGGCCAAATTTACTTTTATTTATCAGGAGAGTTCCAAGAAAGAGTCTCAATGAATCAAAGTTATTTGTTGAAACAGGTCTGGGCAAACTCAGTTCCAAGTGAATTTATTAGACAGTTTAATGAAACCTGTTTAAAGTCAGAGGATGTCCAGTCACCAATAGGATTCTCCCGACAGATAGCAGCTCAATAAACCCTAGAATCCCAACCTGCCCATGACAAAAGAGCAAAGGTCATAAATGTACAGCCCAGTCTTACATTTTTTTTATTGTGCTCCCGTCACAAAATTATTAAAATTTTCGTGACAGGGTTTTTTTAAACTCACTATTACTAACCCTACTCCTACCCCCAACCCTAACCATAACCACCCCCGGCCCCCGCTTCACTTTTAATTTGGTGCAGCCATCATGGAATGTATTAGAATGAATTTGTGCTGCCGTGACAAAAATGAGGCGCTTTTCATCACAATATCACAAACCAATAGATTAATGGATATTTCATGCTCCTGAATCACGACATTCCATGAGACTGGGTTGAAATGTGACCATCATTGGGATGGAACCACAATGCCTCATTTTGGATATGTTTGGGAAGAACATGGACTCTTCATACGTGAATATACTTTAAACAAAAGAGAAAAAATTTAATTTTTTTCCTGTTGGTAGAGTTAACCAAAGAAAATTTATATTCCAATATAATCTGTTCAAAATTCAAATTCAAATGTATTAATTTATATAGCACCAATTCGTGATGAGATTGCCTCAAGGCGCTTCACACAACATAATAAAAACAGAAAAAAACTGAATTAAAAACTTAAAAACACAATAAAAGACAAAACCATAATGAACACAAGAATAAAAACACATCATAACACAATAAAACTAATGATAAAACAAGGAAAAAAAATAAGTCTTTAAATGTGATTTAAAAGTCTCCACAGTGTCCAACTGTCGTATGTGTGCCGGGAGCTCTGTGACCGGCAGACTTTTTATTCACCCTGGGAACACATAAAAGTCCTGCACCCTGTGAACGCAGGGCCCAAACTGGTACAAAGGGCCTTACCAGGTCAGTCAGATATGGAGGTGCAAGTCCATGAACAATTTTATAAACTAATAACAGTACCTTAAAATCCGATCTTGCAGCAACTGGAAGCCAGTGTAGGGATGCCAAAACGGTGTAATGTGGTCAAACTTTCTGCTTTCTGTTAAAAGTCTGGCAGCAGCATTTTGAACCAGTTGAAGACCCCTAATACTGGACTGCGGTAAACCAGAAAATAGAGCATTACAATAGTCCAATCTAGAAGAGACAAATGCATGAATCAAAGTCTCAGCATCAGCCAAAAACAGGATGGGACGAATCTTCGCTATATTTCACAAATGGAAGAAAGCAGTCCCCATAATGTCTGTAATGTGGAGTCCTTGGAGGACTCTGATGAAGATGTGATGCTCACATCGAAATGTTAGTCCCTTTTGTTTGTTCAGCACCTTAATACATTTTTTAGCACCTATTTCTGTGTTGCACCAGCTGCTTTTCTCTTTTACAAGTCAGTCCTACCTGGTTGCACCAGATTTTTTGTGCTGCACAGAAGCATGGAGAACTCTCCTTTTTTTTATTCCTTTTATAACTTTGGGTTCATGTGTAAATGTTACTTGCTGAATGATTAATGAACTGTCATGGTGTGAACACTGTCTGTTAATCAGTTCCCTTTTCTAGGATGGGTTTAGGAAACTTAGTCAGTGTATATTTTGTTAGCCAAAGAAGAAAGAAGGTATATGTCATTCATTGCATGTGATGTGTTTTTTTTTTTTTTATCAAATCATTTTCTTTGGGAGAAACCTGGGGCCAAGTGGGCGGAGCTTGTGACCATGTACTTAACCTCTTTAAAATTACCCTAAGACAAAGGAACATTTTTTTCCACTCTTTTTCGACTCTCTTGCAACCCTATTCTTGGAATCTGTTCCTCAGTCTCTAAAGGGCCTTTCACACTGAATACGTCAGGCCAATCCGTCAACGTTTCCCAATCCATCGGATTTGTTTCCAACGCGTCTGACGCATCCAACATGTGACGTCAGATGCGTCGCTTCGGAAGCGGCAAGGGGGTGGAGATTGCGGCTCCGTCACACTCTGGCTGTTTCCATAACCTTAAAAAAGTTCAGCGATTGCCATCTTGAATTTGCGTCGCCTGAACCACAAAAAAGCTTTAAAAAACAGCAGTAGAATGATTCTCCCATCACCCTGCTAGGAGAAGTTTTTTTCAGCAACTTTTCGGAGTGATGCTAACCGAGGGAGGACTGACAACTTGGTGAGATATCGATTGAACCGTGACAGCGGGCCGACCTGCATGGAGAAGCTGGCCTTCAAGCATCATCACTGGGCAGACCGAGGCAGACAGCCGGGGTGATGGAGCAAACCCACTCAGTCTGAAATCTCCCACTTTTTGGATATATGCGAAGTCCCAGTTTGCCCAACGGAGTTTAGTTCTGCAGCTTTATCGAGGTGAGAATAATGTAAAAATAAAACATGACGTTTACTGAACTGCTGTGAAGGTGTAATGATCAGCTAACTTTAGCTTTTTAGCACAGTTGATCTGAGTGAACACTTTAATTTCTAAATGGTTCAGTCTTTTTTATTTTTACCAAAAAAAGCTACAGCTTTTTTCAGACACCACAAAAGCTCAACTTTAAATAACTTATTTTTTCGGGTGTTTTTATCCATCATTTTTTTCTGTTTTTTTTTTTTTTTCCCTTTTTTATATATACACTGTTTAGTGTTTCTGTTGTGTGGGCCGCTGAAGAGGAGGTACTGCTGGCCCACCACCAGAGGGCATCCTGCTTGAAGTGTGGGCTTCAGGCACGAGAGGGCGCCGGAGCAACCGGGAGTGGCAGCTGTCACTCATCAACAACGCCAGCTGTCACTCATCATCATCATCCACACCTCCATAAGAGCCGGGCAGCATCTTCACCTCACTGCCGAGAAATCGTCTACCGAACAGGTAAACTGCTCAGCCTAAAGTATCACATTAGTGATGTCCTTACTTCTGTGTGTACAAGTATTTTTTGCAGACGTTCCTGTTTTGTACTGAGTAGCTGTGTGTGGGGAGTTGGCGTACTCCGCTCCTCGGTTGGAGGCTACGTACCTTGCCAACAGGATCTGCACGTAAACATTGTGATTGAGAGGTGGAGGTGCTTTCCACCTTTATACTGAACTGTTTGCTGGGTGTTCACGCACCCACCATCACCTGTCTGTTCTTCCTGCCAGCAGTACCCGATCTGACAGCCGGAGGCAGTGGCCACCTGGGGACCCAGCGCTGTGGGATCCGGCTCGTTTCTGGACGGACGTCTTCTATCCTCGAGCCTGCTCACACATCACTGTGACTAATTTGACTGTTGATCTCAGTTGTGTTGTCTGTTGCTCTGTTGTGCACATTCACAACATTAAATTGTTATATTTTCGGCTTATTCCATTGTCCGTTCATTTGCGCCCCCTGTTGTGGGTCTGTGTTCCTACACTTTTCACAACAGTTTCTTCATATTTAAATAAATATTTTTATTTGTCCCAATCAGGAACATTTGCTGTGCAGACAACCAAACTTCCATTGATGAGCTGAACACCACGAAGTCCAGTCGAAAGAAAACATCTCTGCTCTTCAGCAACACCACCAGAGTTCAAAGCTGCAGAAGAGACCTTCATCTGGTCCCAAGAATCCAGCAGAACATCACCTGCTTCTAAATAAAAGGCTCTTTGAACAGCAACTATTTTATTATTTTTTAAAAAGCTGTTTCATTTTATATTTTAACAATAAATGAACGGATCATTAAAAATGTCCACAAATCAAAGTCAAAAGACATTTGCACAAGTAGAAGCTCTCCACTTATTGCGCTCAAATTCATATTTTAGAAATGACTCTGTCCTGATAACAACATTAAAGGCAATTATATATTTTGGCAAAATTACAGTTGAAATGACTAGAAAAAAATGTATCATGAGGTTTATGTCACGGAAATCCTACTTTACAATCATACTGCAGTCATTGTTAAATTATTTCCTGTTGCATTTATAATAAGCATTTGTATTTATTTACAGTGTCTGTTTTTCTGGTTGAAATGAGATATAAATAATCTACTAGACTTAAAAATGTACACATTTCCATGTTATTTTATTTGTCTAAAAATAAATGTCCAAGGTTCCTTGTGTAGTAATGATCTAATCTGAAATAACAGGTGGTTTTAATTTAGAGATGAAAGCTTTCTAAAGAACCATTTATTGATTTATTTAGCTATTTTAAGTACAAGTGTTCTAAACTTTTTTTTTAAGAGTAATCAGAAATTCTGAGGTAACAACACCAAAAAACATTTCCAAGGATTTTTCTTCAGAAAACTCCTCTACTATGAGCAGTCCTGTGACATGTTTGTTTTGTAGAGATCAGTGGTTTCTGCATCAATCCATTTTGTAGAGATCAGTGGTTTCTGCACCAATCCATTTTGTAGAGATCAGTGGTTTCTGCACCAATCCATTTTGTAGAGATCAGTGATTTCTACACCAATCCATTTTGTAGAGATCAGTGGTTTCTGCACCGATCCATTTTGTAGAGATCAGTGGTTTCTACACCAATCCCTTTTGTGTAGATCAGTGGTTTCTGCCACTAGCCTTCCGTGTTTTGGCCCGACGCGTCGTTCCTATTGGACAACACGAAGGTACGTCACAGCTCAGAGCGTCGAAAGTTGGATTGGATTGAACTTTGACTGCGTCAGCCTGCCGACAAGCGGCAATGTGCGCTCCCGTCAGAAGCGTCGGTTTAGCGCAGCTTTTGACAGGACGCATCTGACGCATCTAAAAAGCAACATGTCTCATTGAAAATAATGCTTTTTAGACCGATTTTTGAGGCATTTGACGTATTCAGTGTGAAAAGGCCCTTAAGTCCTAGCTCACAGATTTTGTTTCAGTGTTTTGTTGTTTTTCTTTTTGTGTTGTAACTTTTGTTGTTTGATGCACCAGTTTTTAATAACTTTTATGACGTGAGTGAAGTTCTCTGCATTTTGAAGAGAACTTCTGAACTGAGTTGTTCAAATTAAGAGCGAATTTGTGAGTCTTCAAATTTGTTATTTTTCCACTCAATGCCAAAGTGTTTTTATTAACCTTAATTTTTCTTCACAACTTTCTTTGAAAACCTTGAACAAAAATTTCAGACTTTAAGTTGATCTTCCGCAAGTTTTGGAAGCTGCCAGAAACCTTCACCTGGGTTGGTTGGAAACAAGCTTCTGTGGGACCGCAAAACTATCACGAACTATCACATTCGATTCTGCTGAGAAAATGACCCAGACCCACAGCTGTAGTCACCTGAGACACCTTGTGGGTTTACCTTGATGCAGGTCAGTTAAAGGCTAGCAAAGGTTGAGCTGGAAACAAGAAACCTGACTGGACCGGACCTTTCCAACACACCTAATCCAAGGGGACCCAGAGAAGTGAACCTGCTCTGGAGCAGGTTTTCATCCAAAATGTCTCTCTACATTTCTGCATTCATCTTCCCCAGATTTGTATCTCGAAACAATCCTGTATCGGAAATCTACAGACAATTCCTTTGACTTCATGCTTGGTTTGGCTCTGACATGCACTGTCAACTGTAGGACCTTATATGTACACAGGTGTGTGTGTGTCTTTCCAAATCATGTCCAATCAAATGAATTTACCCCAGGTGGACTCCAATTAAGCTGTTGAAACATTTCAAGGATGATCAGTGAAAACAGGATGCACCTGAGGTCTATTTGATCTTCATGGCAAAGAATGTGAATACTTATGTACATGTGATTTCTTAGTTTTTTATTTTTAATAACTTTGCCAAAATCTCAGAAAACGTTTTTCATGTTGTCATTATGGACTACTGTGTGTAGAATTTTGAGGAAAATAATTAATTTCATCCATTTCGAATAAGGCTGTAAAGATGTGGAAAAAGTGAAATGCTGTGAATACTTTCTGGATGCACTGCATATATATATTTGAGATTGTATATACAATTTTGAAGCTCTGTGGATTAAAGAAGATCCAAAATAAATTCAAACTTGTGAACCCAATTCTTGTTTTTTTTTTAAAAATAATTAATTATGTATGCCATACGATCATTCCACCCTGGCAAAAAAGAAAAAAAAAAGAAAAACAGTTCAAAGACATGATTAAAAGCCGCAAATTACCATGACATTCATGCCCATGATGAGTGTGTATGAACGTCTGAGGTCAACTGTATTTTTACAGGGCTCATCAGAACTGTAGTAAAACTACACAAAGTAATATTGCATAAACAAAGATTTTAGCTGTTAAAATTATTATTATTATTATTATTGTTCTTACTTGTGATAGTAGTAGTACATGAAAAAATTTATTCAAAAGTGGACGTATATTCTGGCAATGTTGGGGCCAGTCCATCTTATTCCCCTGTAACTGAGCCCATGGCCTGCACAGTCTGAGAGCAGGAAGAATGGAAAACTCCTGTATTTATGTGGGAAGTGATACCTGATTGACAACCAAGAAGGTTTTATCAGTGCTTTTAACTTGTGCCATCCTTAGGAAGAAACTGTGCATATTTGGAAAAACAAAAAACTAAACGCAAAGCCTTCATAATTTTTTAAAACTAACCACAGTTGTGCTGCTGTAATTTGTTTTTAGCTGCTGCTGGACCTGTGCTAACACAGACAGATAATGCACACAGACTGAAAGAAAAGAAAATACTAAATAAGTTTATGAAACTCTCCATGGGTGTGCTGCTCTTCTTCACTGCATCCCCACCACACTGTGAGATACAGCGAGATGACACAAGCTGTTTTTCCAACTCACCGCTGATGCAGAAACAGCGGAATAACGGCTCGCCAAATCCAATCCAATTCAATTTATTTTATTTATATACCGCCAAATCACAACAAAGCTGCCTCAAGGCGCTTCACACAAGTAAGGTCTAACCGTACCAACCCCTAGAGCAAGCACACAGGTGACAGTAGTAAGGAAAAACTCCCTCTGATTATATTGAGGAAGAAACCTCAAGCATACCAGACTCAAAAGGGTGACACTCTGCTTGGGCCAATTTGGTCATGCTACCGACACACTTGACAAGACAAATATGCAGGAAATTTTCTGCCACCTGAACAGAATCAGGTGGCAGAAAGACAACAAATATGGTATAATTTGTCAGCATTAAGCAACAAGAAAAACAGAAGAAATACTAAGGTGATCGCTGGCCACTAGCCCTAAGCTTCACTAAAAGACCCAGACTTTAGATAAAGTTGAGGCCGTGGCACACTCTGTTTACTTCTTCTTCTTCTTCTTTGTCTTTCGGCTGTTCCCGTTAGGGGTCGCCACAGCAGATCAATCGTTTCCATTTCACCCTGTCCTCTGTATCTTCCTCTGTCACACCAACCACCTGCATGTCCTCTCTCAGCACATCCATGAACCTCCTCTTTGGTCTCCCTCTTCTCCTCCTGCCTGGTGGCTCCATCCTCAGCATCCTTCTCCCTATATACCCTGGGTCCCTCCTCTGCACATGTCCAAACCATCTCAATCTCGCCTCTCTGACTTTGTCTCCAAACTGTCCCACCTGAGCTGTCCCTCTGATATGTTCATTCCTAATCTTGTCCATTCTTGTCACTCCCAAAGAGAAGCTCAACATCTTCAGCTCTGTCACCTCCAGCTCTGCCTCCTGTCTTTTTGTTAGTGCCACTGTCTCTAAACCATACAACATAGCTGGTCTCACTACTGTTTTGTAAACTTTCCCCTTCACTCTTGCTGATATTCTTCGGTCACAAATCACTCCTGCCACCTTTCTCCACCCACTCCACCCTGCCTGCACTCTCTTCTTCACCTCTCTACCACACTCTCCATTACTTTGAACAGTTGACCCCAAATATTTAAACTCATCTACTTTCACCACTTCTACTCCTTGTAACTGCACTATTCCACTGGGCTCCCTCTCATTCACACACATGTACTCAGTCTTGCTTCTACTGACTTTCATTCCCCTTCTCTCCAAAGCATATCTCCACTTCTCCAGACTAGACTCAACTTGCTCTCTACTCTCACTACATATCACAATGTCATCTGCAAACATCATAGTCCATGGGGACTCCTGTCTGATCTCATCTGTCAACCTGTCCATCACCACTGCAAACAAGAAAGGACTCAGAACTGATCCTTGGTGTAATCCCACCTCCACCTTGAATGAGTCTGTCATTCCGACTGCGCATCTCACCGCTGTCACACTATTCTTGTACATGTCCTGCACTACCCTAACATACTTCTCTGCCACTCCATACTTCCTCATACAATGCCATAACTCTTCTCTTGGCACCCTATCATAAGCTTTTTCTAAGCCCACAAACACACAATGTAACTCTTTCTGTCCTTCTCTGTACTTTTCCAACAGTATTCTCAGAGCAAACATTGCATCTGTAGTGCTCTTTCTCGGCATGAAACCATATTGCTGCTCACAGATCTTCACCTGTTTTCTAAGCCTAGCTTCTACTACTCTTTCCCATAACTTCATGCTGTGGCTGATCAGCTTTATGCCTCTGTAGTTACTGCAGCTCTGCACATCACCCTTGTTCTTGAAAATAGGAACCAGGACACTTCGTCTCCACTCCTCAGGCATCATCTCACTTTCCAAGATTTTATTAAACAATCTGGTTAGAAACTCTACTGCCATCTCTCCTAGATATTTCCATGCCTCCACTGGAATGTCATCTGGACCAACTGCCTTTCCACTCTTCATCCTCTTCATAGCAGACCTCACTTCTTCCTTGCTAATCTCTTTTGCTTCCTGATTTACTCTCACCACATCATCCAGCCTTTTCTCTCACTCATTTTCTGTATTCATCAACTCTTCAAAATATTCCCTCCACCTTCTCAGCACACACTCCTCAATTGTCAGCACATTACCATGTGCGTCTTTTACCACCCTAACCTGCTGCACATCCTTTCCAGCTCTGTCCCTTTGTCTGGCCAATCGGTACAAGTCCTTTTCTCCTTCCTTACTATTCAACTTCTTGTACAGCTCGCAATATGCCTTTTCCTTTGCTTTTGCCACTTCTCTTCTCGCCTTACGCCGCATCTCCTTGTACTCCTGTCTACTTTCTTCATCTCTCCGACTAGCCCAAAACGTTTTCGCCAACCTCTTTCTCCTTATGCTTTCCTGTACCTCTTCATTCCACCACCAAGTCTCCTTGTCTTCCTTCCACTGTCCAGATGTCATACCCAGTACTGCCCTAGCTGTCTCCCTCATCACATCTGCAGTACTTTTCCAGTTGTCCAAAGTTGCTTCCCCTCCAACTAGTGCTTCTCTCACCTGCTCACTAAATTTCACACAACAGTCTTCCTAAATCAGCTTCCACCATCTGATCCTTTGTTGAGCTCTCACTCTCTTCTTCTTCTTTACCTCTAAAGTCATCCTACAAACAACCATCCTATGCTGTCTAGTGACACTCTCTCCTGCTACCACCTTACAGTCTGTGATTTCTTTTAGCTTGCATCTCCTATAAAGAATGTAGTCCACCTGTGTGCACCTTCCTCCACTCTTATATGTTACCCTGTGCTCCTCCCTTTTCTTAAAGTAGGTATTCACCACAGCCATTTCCATCCTTTTTGCAAACTCAACTACCATCTGTCCTTCCCCATTCCTATCCTTGATACCATATCTACCCATTACTTCCTCATCACCTCTGTTCCCTTCACCAACATGCCCATTGAAGTCTGCTCCTATCACCACTCTTTCATGCTTGGGCACACTCTCCACCACCTCATCTAACACACTCCAGAAGTCTTCTTTCTCCTTCATCTCACAACCTACCTGTGGGGCATATGCACTGATGATATTCATCATCATCCCTTCAATTTCCAACTTCACACTCATCACCCTGTCAGACACTCACTTAACCTCCAACACACCTTTAACATACTCTTCCTTTAAAATGACCCCAACACCATTTCTCTTCCTGTCCTCACCATGGTACAACAACTTGTACCCACCGCCGATGCTCCTGCTCTTACTTCCCTTCCACTTGGTCTCTTGCACACACAATATGTCTACCTTTCTCCTCTCCATCATATCAGCCAGCTCTCTCCCTTTACCAGTCATACTACCAACATTCAAAGTCCCCACTCTCATTTCCACCCTTCTAGTTTTCTTCTTCTCCCGCTGTTCGTGGCAACGTTTTCCTCCTCTTCTTCGTCGTCTTCGCCCAGCAGTAGCCCAATTTCCACCAGCACCCTGTTGGGCAATAGCACCGGTGGCGGACGTTGTTAACCCGGGCCGCGACCGATCCGGTATGGGAATTCGATTCTGAGTCTGCATATTTGGGTTGGCTTGTTTTACGCCGGATGCCCTTCCTGATGCAACCCTCCTCATTTATCCGGGCTTGGGACCGGCACTCAGAATGTACTGGCTGCACACCCCATGTGGCTGAGTTACACTCTGTTTACTAATAAAATGAATTTAAAAGGGTAGAAAGCATAGTTCCATACTACGCCAGTATGCTAGCCATATGAAAAGGAAAATAAGTGCATCTTAAGTCTGGACTTGAAAGTCTCCACAACATCTGACTGTTTTATTGACACAGGGAGATCATTCCACAAAATGGGTACATGATAAGAGAAAGCTCTGTGACCCGCAGGCTTTTTATTTGCCCTAGGGACACAAAGTAGTCTTGCACCCTGAGAACGCAGAGCCTGGGCCGGGACATAGGCTTTACTTAGGTCAGCTAAGCAGGGAGGTGCTAGTCTGTGAATAACTTTATAGGTTAATAGCAGAACCTTAAAATCTGATTTCACTGGGACAGGAAGCCAGTGAAGAGATGCCGAAATGGCGAAATGGGTGTAATGTGGTCAAACTTTCTGCTTCCTGTCAAAAGTCTGGGAGCAGCATTTTGAACCAATTGGAGACCCCAATGCTGGACTGCTGTAAACCAGAAAATAGAATATTGCAAGTCCAATCTACAACAAGTTGCTAGTCCAATCTACAGCAAACAAATGCATGACCAGTTTTTTTTTTTGGGGGGGGGGGGGGGGGGGGCGTTTGATTTACGACACTGGTATAGAAACCTAATCCACTCTGTTATTGATACAAATATAGTGACTGCTTTACTCTGCTCAGTTGCATTGTTACTATGCTTAATCACACTGTTTTTATGCTCCATCATCATATTGTAGCTATGCTCAGTCACATAAGTGTCATCTGATTGTCCAGCTTGGTTAATATACGCTTGAGACATGGAGGACGGGGCTAATTATGAAAAAAAAACTGTATAAAGATATTACGTTTTTAAATTTAATGTTAATAAAGATGAAGATGTCACCACACAGGAAATTTTGCAGAGTAAAATTTACTCTGCTGAGATAGCATTTGATCCCAGTCCAAATAGAGTGAATTATACTTTATCACAGATCAACTCAAAACAATGTAAAATCAACTCTTATTGGAGTAATACCACTTGCAATGAATAGATGGTGTCGCAGACTGAACGGTCCTCCGTCCACCCTGCATTCACTGCGCTTACGTCATCAGCCGCAGTTCACTGCTAATCACCTTGTTTCTGCTTAAAACCACACTCCAGTCATCATTTATCTCAGCGACAGATATCTGAAGCTTTTGTACAACAATCCTGTCCGCATAAATTCAGCATTATTCCATAATAACAGACAGAGAAATCAATCAGAGCGGCACGGCTGCACAAGCTGTTGGCTGATGCGTTCACTGCATGTTGGACATTTCATTGTGTCACCGTTTAAAGCCTCATTTCTGCTTAAAACGGTCTCGTTTCTGCTTAAATCTGACTTTAGAATGTTTCAAGAGGTTTTACCTTGTCATCTGATGGTTAATAATCCCATCAATCCATTTGATCACTTTGGTTGGAGAGACTCTATGTCATACGGGCAGCTGGGCTCCAGTATGACACATGCACAGTGGAAGCAGGTCAGAGCAATGTTTAGGGAGGAGACCGTTCAGTCTGCGACAACTGTCAAGCTGACTCACTCTGTCATAGAGTGTAATTTACTCTATGTAGACTGGGATCAAATAGTATCCCAGCAGAGTAAATTTTTCTCAGCAAAATTTCCTTTGCAGGCTGCAACAGAGGAGGGTGTCTGCCTGGGTGGTTGCCAGTCAGGACTCAAGGCTCTATTGTATTGTGGAGGATATGATGAAGAACATCACCAGTGCGTGCTCCTAGACCTGACCTGACCTGAATATTGATCAAATATTTTCAAACTATATGCATACTAACTACATGCATTTCTGAAATTAACATTTATACAAAGTTATAAAATGTGGTATGAAACATATTGGCCATCGGACCATGCCCTAACAGTCTTGAAAGCATCAACCTGGAATAGAACAGTTTTCAGCTCTCTGAACTTCAGTGTGGATTTATCCTTGAAATATCTGCCAGGCAGATCAGCAATGGAGGCCCTGGGACCCCAGAACCCTGAATCACTTAGCTATTCAAGACTGTGATCTCCTTTCATATGGCCTTTCCAATGTAAATATTTAAAGAATCAACACTGACATTCAAGACCCCACACTTGTATTACTTGGGACAATATAGAAAGTTATTTTTTACATTTCACAGTTTGTGTTTTTATTTCTTGGTATTACCATCAGGCTAGAAAGGTGCATGCACATGCTATTCTTTAAAGAATTCATCACGCACCTTTTTAGCAAGTTATACATATGTACGAGGTCTGTCAATAAAGTATAGGTCCTTTTTATTTTTTTCAAAAACTATATGGATTTCATTCATATGTTTTTACGTCAGACGTGCAGATGGATTGCAGCCTCGGCTCGCAGCCGCTGCGACGCTCCGCCACAGGAAAAACACCTCTGTTGGAAGCCTTAAGAACAAGTTGGAACATGTCCAGCTGTTAAACAATTTCTCAGATACTCACTCCACTGAAAGCCATCAAAAGCCGCCTGGATTTTACAAATGGTTATCAACACGGAGGTGTTTTTCCTGTGCCGCCGCACCGCGCCGGCTGCGTCCCGACTCGCGGACCCGTCCGCACATCTTTCATTAAAAAAAAACTCCTTTAACAGTGGAATATCCGGATAAAATGCTGAAACCGACTTCTTCTGAAACTTCTCTGTTCTCTCACGACATCCTGGATCAATAGAGCCTGAAATGTGAAGGTTTTCAGCTTGAAACAGGCTGACGATGGCGTCTGGGAGCGCTGCGCGACATCTCGCACCGTGAAAAGTCCTTAAAGCGACAGTATCACCTCAAAATCTCTCAGCAGCTGTTAAAATTTTCACCGAAAACCAGCTTAATTTTTCGAACCGTGTCCACTTCGATGTGCCTCACAGGTTTAGAAAAAATTTTGATCAAACAAAGCGCCAGTCTCTCAGCAACTTCTCAGACAAAGGAATTCTGACGAGGGACTGGACGACTCCTCCCACAAGGAGTGCTCACAGGCGAATGACGTCACCGACAGGCGTGGAAAAACTCACGCATGCGCACGAGGGTTCAAGCATGTCTGATGTAAAAACATATGAATGAAATCCATATAGTTTTTGAAAAAAATAAAAAGGACCTATACTTTGACAGACCTCGTATATATGTCATCACGTGACAGCACAAAAGAATAGAAAGACATTGCCATGACCTTGATGCTAGAACTGACAAAATGTCAGCAAGGATCAACACAAACTGGTCCTACATCAATATGTAATGTTGCATATATATTACAGTGACATTACCACGTCATCTATACATTAATAGCCAAGTGGCCTCTGTGTACGTGTATGCGTGCATGTGTGTGTGTGTGTGTGTGTGTGTGTGTGTGTGTATGGCTTTGATCACGGAGAAACTGGAGAGATGTGACTTTTGCCATTTGGTATGCTTATATATTTTGGGTCAAGGATGAATGCTGCGGAAACAGGAAGTTGATAGGACTAATATTTTTGGAGAAATTAGGGATATTATCTAACAACAGTGGACAATGGATGTTGATAATTAAATTGTGGACTAACATTTCATAGTGGAGTAGAGCGGAAAAGGATATTGTTTCACCAAATCAGATCAAATCTAGGCTTGCATCTCAGATGTACCTTCTGGCAGTTTGTAGCTAAATTTTCAGGTCTTCTTTTTAAGAAAATTCTCCTCTATACCACTTCACCAAGAAGCTGTATAACTGGTGATACAAAATGCGATGCTTACACTGTGCACAATTTCTTCAATCACAGCCACATAAGCCTATAACTTCTTCTGGGTTGCCTGAGTGTCTTGTTGGCTTTCTTCACTCTTCTCCTTCTTGCACAGTCGCTCAGTTTTTGAGAACTGTCTACTTCATGCAGATTTACCATACAGTGCCATGCTGTTCGTATTTCTTCGCAATCGATGTAAATAAAGAACAAGGCATATTCAGTGGCAGCTTTACCATCATCCAGAACAAACACAAAAGACTCCAAGCTGTCATTGATGTTAAAGGGGCCAATACACAGTATTAAGATCAGGGATATGTAAACTTTTGATCAGGGTCATTTGGGTAGTTTCTGTTGTCATTATAATTTCAAAAGAGTAAAGACAGTTGTCTGACAATAAATGGCTTCACCCAACCACTAACCATGAGTAAAAAAACATTTTTGTTTTATCATTCATGGTACAGTGAGTCGCAAACAGGAAGTGCCCAATTTTGAGTCCACAGTGAGAAAGGAAATGTCAAATGTTGAACACAAGCTAGACCGAGGCCAGGGTTGTACTGGACTCCCCTGAAATCTGATTGGACACAGATGATGGACATTAGAGGTGGGCGATACTGGGAATTTTGGTATTGATCCGATACCAAGTAAATACAGGCCCAGTATCGCGATATTGATACTGATACTGATACTTTTTCATATTTAAGCTTCATAGATCCAAAGGATCCAAAAGACCTAGGATAGAATTTCGCCAAACACTGTACGTGACAACAAAATACTTTATTATCACAATCAACATTTTTGTTTAAAAAATATCACTCAACACAACTTAAAACAAAATCTCCTGAGGTAAAGGACTGACAAACCACAATGCAAAAAAATTAACACATCACAACAAATACTGTAAACAGCTTCAAACTTATTCTTTTTCAAGTCGAACAATACAATAAAATCATACAAAAAATAAGTAATTTCTTCCCTTCAGTGCACTTCTCTGCATTATTTCTTAAATAGAGTGTAAAAAAAAAAAAAATAGAACTTAAAGCAAATTAAAACAATTTTCTGAGGTTAGAGAGCTGGCAAACCACAATAGAGAAAAACTAACACACCACAACAAATATTGTAAACAGTTTCAAACTTGTTCTTTTTTTCAAGTCGAACAATACAAGAAAATAATACAAAGAATAAGGAATCCCTTCAGTGCACTTCTGACTTTAAACAAAATAAAAACAATAGGTGAAAATTAAATAAAGTATAAATAAAGATAGAATACGTTAAGGGCCCACAGTTCCCCTGTTGAGAACAAAGGATTAGAGGTTTTTAATTTAAGAACAGTATCATGTTCACAGTGTCACACGTTGACTTGAGGAGAGCGCTGAGTGGGCGGGCCAGGCTGAGCCTACCTGCGTGGCTGTTGGCTGGCGCCGCTGAGCCACGTGACGCCGCAACAACAAAAGACCAGAGGGGGGAGGGTGCGCTGCTCCGTGTTGTGTGACACAGCGCAGCGCTGCTCTTACAGAGAGTAGACTTTGATGAATCTGAGTGCGCCGCAGTCAGTGCATGAGGGAGAGAAAAAAAGCTTAGTATCGATCTTTTTACACAAGGATCATTCAATATCAATACCAGTGTTGGTATTAATATTATCAATATTAGGATCGATCCACCCACCTCTAATAGACATGTCACGGCACCACATGTCTGGTTGAAAAGAGCTGCATTTTGAAATCAGTGAGTCACACTGACTGCTAGATTCCTGCTGTCCAGTAGCTGGTGTTGTGTACCACAAAAAGTTCTAATCCACCTTAGTAGAAGAAGAAAAATGTTTGCCTCAAATTTGAACTGAACACGTTGTTTGAACCACGGACTAATGACTCCAAAATTATATTGGTGAGTAAACGACCATATTTGAATGAATGAATGAATGGATTTATTCGGCACACACACAAATCCGAAAGAACAGAAACATACCAATAATATGAATGTTATATAAACAAGCCTGTGAGTCTGAAAGGGTGTGGGCAGAAGCAAAGCTTATCAATGCCCACCCCTGCTAGAATGAGTCTAACAATTATAACAGTCATAACAACATATACACAAATTCACAACACACTACATATCAACACAGACATACACTTCAATATTCAATTACATTTCAATTCATGTATAAGTATATTATGTATAAAGCGCCAAATCACAGCAAACTTGGCCCAAGTCACTCCATATTAACCCTGCCGACCCCCAGAGCAAGCACTAGGCAACTGTGGTGAGGAAAAACTCCCTCTTAGGAAGAAACCTCAAGCAGACCAGGCTCTAGGGGGTGACCCTCTGCTTTGGCCGTGCATATATACCTGTATACGTACATACATACACACACATTATATACATATATACACTTATACACACACATATACACACATATATACCTATATACATACCCACTAACACATAAATAAATATACACTACATATATATACACATATGTACATTTATACCTACACATACATACACATACCCCTACACATATACACATATATATACACGCACACATATACATACATACACACACACACACATGTATACATATATACACATACATACTACATATATGCATATACCTATATACACACACATATACACGTACATATATATACATATTGACTGACTGATCATTTATTTTGAGTTTTACAAAATAAGCATTTCTTTGATATCTACATTTACCCACATTGGGTTGAAAAGAACAGGAGATACAAACATACACGCATACATACCCGCGCACTTAACCCGAAAAGGGGTGGGATGAAGACGAACTTATTTAATCCCACCGCCAAATACCCATACGTTATTACAACTACCGAGTGTGACCAATATTCCTTTTTTATTACTATGTAATTGATATCATATATTAGTGATGAGTATCTATAATAATAATAATAATAATAATAATAATAATAATAATAATAATGATAAAAACAATTCCCATCATAATAGACAGTAATAATGACAATAATTATTGTCAATCAAAAAAATTTTTTTTTTTTTATTTCTATTATTATTATTACTACCATTTTTTTAAATTGCTATTGATATTGCTGGTTTCATTCCTTAAGCCATTTTCATGTCAATAAATTCCCCACATTTACTCAGAAAATGACTATTTAAAAGGACTATTCTTGTGTGTGTCGATGGTAATTCTGTCTCAATATATATATATATATATATATATTTATATATATACATATACACATCATACATGCAGACATACATACACAAAATACACACATACATCACCTATACACACATGTATACACATAATACATATACATATATACAATTATGCTACATTCATTTTATTTTATTAATTTAATTACCTTAACTTTTTTATTAATTTATCATTATCATTATTATTATTATTATTTTCTTTTTTTTCCCCCCTTCCCCTCCTTCCCCATTTGTCATGTGTGTGGTGCATTAAAAGATGCAAAGTATTTTGTAAACCTGCTGCCAGAGAGGGGTCACCCCCTGACACAGGTCCACCCTTTGCTGAATGTCCTAGGCTCTGCATTAAAAGACAAGGTTTTGGAGTCTGCTGGCAGAAGGGGGAGACCTTTGAGCAACAGACCCCCACTTGCCGGCCCTGATCTGGTGATAATGATGTAAGTGATGTAAGAGGGGGAAACAAGGAGGAAAGAAAAGGAAAAGTCTTTTTATGTATCAATAGACTTACATATGTATATATTTATATAAATGTAAACATAAATATACATATATGTATATATACATACATACACACCCACATATACATACATATTATACATACACACATACACACACACACACACACACACACACACACACACACACACACACACACACACACACACACACATATATATATATATATATATATATATATATATATATATATATATATATATATATATATATATATATACGTACATACATACATACACACACATACATATATACATACATACATATACATGTTTCCCCCTCTCTCTAAGTTATTACCATCATCACCATACTTCTATTTGACTAGCATTTCAACTACAGGATCATGATGTATAAAAATAATACTTTTGACCATGGTTACGACACCGGCAATACCAGGTATTATGCAATATTATGCAATTATGCGTATGTTAACATCTATTATATTAACAAACATATAGTAAGATTTTATTATCAGTATTATCATTTTTTATAATATAGTTTACAACTATGGCTATGATATATATAATTAAATTGATGTACAGGATAATTCCAGGTATTTTATGAAAGTTTGTGTGTCCTAGCGAGACCCCTTCTATTGCTGACAAGGCAAAAAAGCAAAGGTAAATTAACTAGAAATAAATTAAAAAGATGTGATGATCACGCACCTCTCTCCTCATTCATGTATTTCAACAGAACCATTTCTTTGTATCTTTTTTTGAATTGATGGATGTTAGGACATCGCTTGAGCTGAGGTGCCAAACTATTCCACAGCTTAATGCCACACATGGACACACAGAACTTTTCCTGGTAGTTCTCACTGCCTTGACTTTAAAGTTACCACATCCCCTCAAGTTATAGCTTCATTCTCTCTGGGTGAAGAGACTCAGAATATTACTGGGTAATGAGTTTTTACTGGCTTTATATAATAATTGTGCAGTGTGAAAATTAACCAGATCTGGCATTTTCAACAATTTGGATTGCAAAAATAGACTATTTGTGTGATCAAGATATCCTACCTTATAGATGATTCTTATTGCCCGCTTTTGGATTATACAGAGGGGATGTAGCAAACTTTTGTAATTGTTACCCCAGATTTCTATACAATATGTTAAGTAAGGAGAGATTAAAGAACAATACAATAAATATAATGCATTATGATCCAGAAAATATTTTGCTTTGTACATAATAGAGACATTCTTGGAAACTTTTTTTATGTATGTGGCTGACATGAGACTTCCAGCTTAATTTACTATCGATGGTTATCCCTAAAAATTTGACTTCTGACACTTTATCTATTTCGACACTGTCTATATTTATTGGTAAATTAGAATTGACATTATGATTTCCAAAAAACATGACTTTAGTCTTTTTTATATTTAGGGATAATTTATTAATATTCAACCAAGTTTTCAGCTTAATTAATTCACTATTTACCACATTAATAAGTTTGCTATAGTTATCACTGGAATAGAATATATTGGTATCATCTGCAAATAATAATAATTTTAATAATTGTGACACATTAAATATGTCATTTATATAAAGATTAAAAAAATGTGGACCCAGTATGGATCCCTGTGGGACCCCACAAGGGATGCCCAAACACCCAGATTTAAATGCACCCATCTGCACAAACTGATGTCTCTCCATTAAATAGCTTTGAATCCAGTTCCAAGCCACTCCCCTGATACCATATCTTTCCAATTTATTGAGTAGAATTGAGTGATTGTGTCAAACGCTTTCTTTAAATCAATGAATATTCCAACTATATAGTTTTTACTATATAAGGTGTTTGTAATCTCTTCTATTGCTTCAATTATTGCAAGTGAAGTTGACCTACCAGACCTAAACCCATATTGACATTTGTTAATTATGTTATATTTTTCTATAAAGGATCCTAACCTGTTGTTAAAAAGCTTTTCTAAAATTCTGGAAAATTGTGGAAGTAGAGATACCGGTCTGTAGTTTGTGAAGATATGTTTATTTCCATTTTTGTATAGTGGAATAACTTTTGCCATCTTCATTTTGATCGGGAATGTCCCAGTTTGAAATGACAAGTTACATATATGAGTCAGGGGTTTTGATATGCTTTTGATTATTGTTTTTACTAGCTTCATATCTATGTCATAACAGTCAGTTGATTTTTTATTTTTACATTTATTAACAATATCTATTATTTCGGCTTCACTAACACTGGAGAGAAACATTGTGTTTGGATTGATTTTTATGAGTGATTCCTGCTCCTTGTTACAACCATCGGGAATTTTTGCTGCCAAGTCAGGTCCAATATTAACAAAGAAGTTATTAAAACCATTAACTATGTTATACATATTATAGATGTCCTTGTTCTTATCAATAAAATAATTTGGATAAGAATTACCTCTTACCTTATTTTTGATTATAGTGTTAAGAATTTCCCAGATTCTCTTGGTGTCATTTTTATTATTATTTAATAGATTGGTATAATATCATTTCTTGCTGGCTCTGATTATATTAGTTAGTTTGTTTTTATATAATTTATATCTATGTTCAGATTCTTTTGTCCTTAGTCTAACAAATTGTCTATGTATAATGTATTCTTATTTTTACAAGCATTTTGTAGACCTTTTGTTAACCATGGACTTTTGGCGACAGTACTGTTTTTGTTGACTTGGCGTATTGGACAGTTTATCTCATATAATGAATTGAAAATGTCTAGAAATTTATTGAAGGCACAATCCACATCATTCTCCCTATACACAGTGCGCCAGTCCTGTTTTGTTAAGTCATTATTGAGGTGATCTATTGCTTTTTGGGTTCTTACTCGTTTAAATGCAGAGTATTGGGGTTTTACCTGAAAATTACAATTGGAGTCATACACAGTGAACACAGGAAGATGGTCACTTATGTCATAAATCAATAAACCACTTATATTTTTAGTTTCTATGTTGTTTGTGAAGATGTTATCTATTAGAGTTGCACTATTCAATGTAATTCTGCTTGGCCTGGTGATAACTGGGTATAAGCTCATGCTGTACATTGTGTTTATAAATTCGTCAGTTGATGTGTGCCTATTGGGGTTTATTAAATCAATGTTATAATCTCCACATATAAATATTTTTTTGTTATTTATTGATGAAAACATTCTGTCCACCCAGTTTGTAAATGTAGCCATATTTAAGCCTGGCGCCCTATATAAACAACTTCTAATAATGTTTTTCTTGTTTCCATTATAAATTTCTGTTGATATACATTCTAACACATCTTTTATTGTTAACATCATACTTTCTATTACCTTAAATTTAATATTTTTATGCACATATATAGCAACACCTCCACCTCCTTTATTCACTCTGTTGATGTAGTTTAGATTATAACCATCCAACTCAAATTTTATTCCTTTTTGCGCATTGAACCACGTTTCTGAAATTGTTATTATACGAAAGGGTTTTGTAAACTGCTGAAGAAATTCTTTGATACTGTTAAAGTTTGTGTACATACTTCTGCTGTTAAAGTGGATAATTGATAATTTACCTTCTGTTTTAACTGTATTATTGTAATCCTGTTCCGTATAGTAGTTGCAATGAACGGTATCAGTCGAAAAAAACATATTATCCGGGTCTATTTCATTTTCCAAATCCATCATCTTATGTTCGGTGTACTCAGTTGCTTTTAATTCCAATAATTCCTGGTTTATTATCCTCTGTTGTATTATTTCATCTCCTGAAGTAGAGATTATGGGTTTTGATTCAATGGTTTGTGAAGTAGAACTAGTTTTTTTTTTATTTTTTACTTTTTTATTTCTCCATACATTATTGACTCATATTTCATATTTTTCCAGCTCTTTTATGTCCTTAATAACCAGCACCTTAGCTACTTCAGGAGACCCATTCAGTTTAATGAAGACTTTACAATTCCTGACCCATGTATTCTGAATTTTGTTTGTTTTCCTTAAGTATCTGGCTTTTTTAGCAATGTCTGCATTTGTTTTTGTCAAGTGATCATTCAAATAAACATTCGTACCTTTCAATTTTCTTCCTTGCCTCAACAATGTGACCTTATCCTTTCTGTTGAGAAACTTCATGAAGCACAGGAGGAGCGCCTTTCTTCGTAGGGAGAGGGTGACAAGCTTCAAGACAATTTACATCCAAATCAATGTCCCTGGACGCCAGAAACGCGGCGACCTGTTGTTCCGCAGAGCTCTCCTCCATCTCGCCAGGTTCGAGATCACTGCCCGCGGCCACTGCGTGGGCATATGAGCGGGGTTTAATCTTTAAACCAGTCACAACCACATTGTTAATCCTTGAGTACTGCTCCAAGTCCTCAACTCTCTTCTCGAGAGCCTCGATCCTCTTGCCCTTGTCCTCTAATAAGGCTCGTAGTCGCACGACTTCCTCCACTAGCTTGAGTATCTTGTCCTGCTTATTCTTTATGTCAGCTACGTCCAGTGACACTAACTCAAGCACCTTTTTAACCTCCTCCAACTCCTCCACCACCGAGCTTTTCTTTGGTCCCATTTTGTAGTGATTTCGTCTTCGTCTGTTTACCCTGCTCGGTACCTCACCTGGTAGCAGCATGGCTAACCGCTAGCCTGGTCCCAAACTGCGCTAAAAGTTACTGTTTTACATAAGTCTGAGGTCCAATATCCTTTTTTATGTTGTATTTTTATCCATAGCCATTGTCCGTTTAGTCCGATTCCGAAGAAAAAAATTATATAAATAAGTTTTCAAAGTTTCTTTTGCCTCTTCTCACGCTGCTCACACTCGGATAACCCGGAACTCCTCCAGGTTTCTTATACCAGAAATGAGGTCCAGGTTGTTAAAAGCGGCATTTCTCCTTTAATTTGGTTGCCTTATGTATGCGTGTGTCTCCAATGATTTTTAAATGAGCAGGCAGCTGTTGAATAAATAACCTCTTAATTTTTGTCTCTGAGTGACACCAGGATGATGCATTTCACTTAGAAAATACACATGGCACAGAGTGTTTCTCAACTGTACACAAAAGTATTGGAACAGTTGGCATTTCACACATTTTAATTTGTTTATGCCATGTCAAATAGAAATAAATAAATAAATAAATCTAAAGTTCTATTCCTTAAACTCAAACTGAACGCAAATGTCTACAACCTGATAATATGTATATGTCACAGACATGAATGCGTGAAGCTCTTCAGCATCTCGCCATGTCATTTAGGTCCTTCAGACTTTTTTTGAGTAAATGCATCAGGGGATCATGAGCATGGCTAAAACTTTTCAGCTTCTTTTTAAGCATTTTTCCTTTTTTGCCTTTCAGCTTTTTTTGGGGGGGGGGGGGGGGGGGGGGCGGGGCGCTCCATCCCACAGAGCCTCCCTAATTACAGCCCTCTTAACTCCCTGCCACTTTAAGGTTTTTTTTAAATGTAGATGTAATTTAATAATCAAAGTTTTCAGCTAGTTGACAGTAGGGCTGCACAATATGGCCAAATTATTGTATCTCAATATTGTCATATCAATATGATATATGATATAACTATGATTTCACACAAAGTGCAGCAACAGTGAAACTTAAACATCCTTAAACAAAACTATAATAATACCACATTCATTTTGCACTCATCATAAGTTTAGGTCTTGGGAGCGTGGGAGCCCCAACAGAAGCTGAACGGCAAAAAGAGAAAAATGCTTAAAAAGGCATCTGGGTCTGGGGGAGCGGGTATGTAAACATATGAGCACAACTGTATACAAGGTCTATTAGAAAAGTATCCGACCTTATTATTTTTTTCAAAAACCATATGGATTTGAATCACGTGTGATTGCGTCAGACAAGCTTGAACCCTCGTGCGCATGCGTGAGTTTTTCCATGCCTGTCGGTTGCGTCATTCACCTGTGAGCAGGCTTTGAGTGAGGAGTGGTCCATCCCTCTCGTCCTTGTTTCATTGCCAGGAAATGGCGGAATGATTTGGGCATTTTTTCCATCAGAATTTTTTTCAGAAACTGTTAGAGACTGGCAGCTGGAAACCATTAGAAAAATTTATCTGGCTTTCGGTGAAAATGTTACGGGCTTGGTAGAGAATAAGGAGTGTTACTGTCACTTTAAGGACGGCCCCCAGCAGCTGTGGGGCGCTCCGAAGCTGCCATCGACAGGCTGAACGACCATTTCATTTCTAAACGGATGGCTGTCTGGATCCGTGACCATCGTGTGACATTTCTCTGGTTATCACAAGAGCTGGACATCAACCATTTTCCGGCAGATTTCACTTTTAACAAGAGATTTTGTCATGGAAAGCTGAGCGGAGGCTTCGCGCGTCACGATGGATTCACTACTGGAGCGAGACAAAACCATCTCCGTTTTGGTCTCACAGGACAGCTTTGAGATGGTGTTCAGACAGCTGTCGGTGGTTTTTCCATCAAGTGATTATCCGAGAAATTGTGGATGTGCCTGGACATGCCAGAACATGTCCCATGAGGCTTCATCACGGCGTTGCTTTGCGCCATGCGGCACCGCCGCGACGCGCGAAGCCTCCGCTCCTCTTTCCATGACAAAAACTCCTGTAACAGTGGAATGTGCCGTTCATTTCCAAACTGGACGCTGTGTTTTATCCGGGACATCGTCTGACTAGCACAGGAATTGTGAAAAGACGTGGACATCAGCACTTTTTCAGCACATTGAGACAGACGTGCGGAGGAATTCCGCGCGTTGCAGTGGTGTCGCATGCCGCAAAGCAATGCCGTGATGAAGCCTCACAGGACATGTTCTGGCATGTCCAGGCACATCCACAATTTCTCAGATAATCACTCGATGGAAAAACCACCGACAGCTGTCTGAACACCATCTCAAAGCCGTCCTGTGAGACCAAAACAGACGTGGTTTTGTCTCGCTCCAGTAGCGAATCCATCGTGACGCGCGAAGCCTCCACTCGGCTTTCCATGACAAAATCTCTTGTTAAACGTGAAATCTGCTGGAAAATGATTGATGTCCAGCTCTTGTGATAACCAGAGAAATGGCACACGATGGTCACAGATCCAGACAGCCATCCATTTAGAAATGAAATGGTCGTTCAGCCTGTCGATGGCGGCTTCGGAGCGCGGCGCGCCCCACAGCCGCTGGGGGCTGTCCTTAAAGCGACAGTAACACTCCTTATTTTCTACCAAGCCTGTAACATTTTCACCAAAAGCCAGATAAATTTTTCTAATGATTTCCAGCTGCCTGTCTCTAACAGTTTCTGAAAAACTTCTGATGGGAAAAAAAAGCCCAAATCATTCTGCCATTTCCTGGCAATGAAACAACGACGAGAAGGGTGGACCACTCCTCACTCAAAGCCTGCTCACAGGCGAATGACGCAACCGACAGGCGTGGAAAAACTCACGCATGTGCACAAGGGTTCAAGCTTGTCTGACGCAATCACACGTGATTCAAATCCATATGGTTTTTGAAAAAAAATAATAAGGTTGGATACTTTTCCAATAGACCTCGTATGTCATGGTCACAAGTATAAGCAGTCTATGAGAGCATTCAGCTGTAATTAAATCACTTGATACAGAGGATTACATGAAAGAATTGTTCAGAGGGTGCCAGTGTTATCTTCTACATGTAAAAATAGAAAAGTAGAAATGTTGTCAATATTTTGTCACTCTAAATTGTGCTGAGTGAAATTGAATCAAAACATTTCTCAGTATACTGGAAAATTAAATTGGCTATAAGTGTGAGTGAGCATGTGAATGAGTTAGTCTGTCTATATATATATGGCCCTGCAATGGACTGGTTTCCTATCCAGGGTGTACCCCACCACTGACCCAGTGGCTACTGGGATCTTCAGCATCTCACCATGTCATTTAGGTCCTTCGGACTTTTTTTTTGAGTAAATGCATCAGGGGAGCATTGGCATGGCTAAAACCTTTCAGCTTGCTGGGATAGGCTTCTTGACTTGTTTGAGTTTAGGATTAGGAAATAATTTCCCTATTGGCTTGGAAATCTTCCAAGTACACCACATGACTTACAAAAATCATGGAAAGTGAGTTGTGATGTCTAAAGTTGAACAGTATGTCTTGGCACCAGAATTCCAGTTGTACTCATGTCTTTTAACACAAATCTGAACACGGAAGAATTTTCAGTAGCATTAACACGGAGAACTGTGAAAAATGTACAAGAAGGGCAAATACTTTGTTTTTATTCTGTAATCAATGTCAGTACATAAGAATAAGGAAATAAAATGGAATAAATGATAGCCAAAGCATCTTCAGAGGTCCAACAGTCTTTATTCTTTCTTAACTAAGTTAAAGTGGGGTATGGTTTTGCCAAATAACAAATAAGTCAAAGGCATTATAAAATGAAAAGGGCACTCTAAGAAAGAAAAGGCAACACTGTCTGAATTTACATTTTTGTCTACTGTTGTTATCTGGAACTGGACCATAGTACACCTATGTACAGATGATCTTGGGATAGGGAAGCATATTTTTCAGTCGTTAATTGATCTAACTGCAGAAGTTTGAACCTGACTTTGGACCTTTGATCTTTATCCTGACCTTTAAATATGAGCAATGTCTTATGTCCGTGATTACTGAACTTGAATTCCAATTACTGAACATGGATCTTTATTGATTGATGAGCTTTTATCCTGATCCTTGACTGTCCTTAAGGAACCTTAATCCTTATTACTGATCTGTGATCCTGATTAAAGATCTCTCAGCTTCTTGCATGATCGTATTCACAATAAATGAGTTAATAAACAGGCCGTTGTTGGAGAAGACATAACCTCCTTGGCACAGGCTACATTGTATACGATTCTGGATTTGCATGAACCTCAAAATCCCATTAAAGTTTCCTCAACATGCTTACAGTGCATCCAGAAAGTCTTCAAAGTGCTTCCCTTTTCTCACATTTTATGTTACAGCTTCATTCTGAAATGGACTAAATTATTTTTTTTTTCTCTCAAAATTCTACTGACACCACCACATAATAACAACATGAAAAGTTGTTTTTAATTTTTGCAAATGTATTAAAAATAAAAAAACAAACAAAAAACAAACTAAGAAATCACAGGTACATATGTATTCACAGCCTTTGCTCAGTATTTTGTTCATGCACCTTTGGCAGCAATTACAGCTGCATGTCTTCTTGAATATGATTCCACAAGCTTGGTGCACCTTCAGTGAGGCAAGTATTTGATACACTGTCAACTTTGTAAGTTTTCCCTCCTACAAAGAATGGAGAGGTCTGTAATTGTAGGTACACTTCAAATGAATCTAACAGAATCTATTTTTTTCCTCGTAAAATCACATTGTATGATTTTTAAGAGCTTCTGACAGAGTAAATCAATCATTTCTAAAAATATGTGGAAAGTGGTAATCAATGTATCTTGCCTGTTCTTTGGGGGTTGGGCACCCATGACCTAACAACAACGTCCATGTATTGCATTGGCTGATGTGCTCCCTGGTTACCATGGAAATGGAGATATGTTTTAGGCCCACTCCCGGGTCATAAATCCATGAGTGTGGGACCCAGAAACTCGAGAAAATGACCCAGGAATAATGTCTTGTTTTTGACATTATTAGTGAGCCAATTAAAAAATCCTGGTAATATTTGTTAGCCATTGGATAGTCCTTTATAACTGTGTGTTCAAGTTCAGCTGGCATCCACTCATTCCTTGGATTCACAGACATCGAAATAGCACCAAAATGCCCACATTTCAGGTTTGGCCAAAACCATGAAAACAGTAAATTTTCTACTCGTTTTATTGAAATGGAGATCATTCTGTACTATCAAGAAGAATTGGATATGTTAAAACAATGTTTTGGCAAGAGGTGTGTGAAAAAAAATTGGTTGCACTCTATATCCTGCTGAGCTATCAGTGTGTTTATCTATGGGGGGTACAGCACAAGCTGAAAATCACGCTTTTTCATCTGTGCAAAACACAGGAAAAACAAAATAATAAACAGATTCCCTGGCCATAGAAACAATAAATAACTTTTGGCCAACACGCTCTATGAACCTGTTCACCCTGACAGCACCAAATAGCATCTCTCAGGCCAAACAATGCATGCAGGTAATGGTTGTATTTCAGAGTTATGAGCGTTGCAACGGGTGTGAACCAGACACAACCAGCTATGTCCTGGTCTCAAAATGAGTGCATACAATATACATACCACTTGAGCTACATCTTTTCAGGTCCATTTGGAGCTCCAGTCAGAAGTAGCAGACCACTGCCGGACCCATGCTTTGAGCTGTCCCCGGGAATCAGCCTACCAAGCTTCCTGTGATCACCAGCATCTCCTTGGATGCAAAGCTTGTCAGGCACTGGAGGCTTGCCTACAGGACATATGCAGTGCATTTGATGTGGTCTCTTTTCCAAGCGAGGTCATCAGAGCTGACATGCAGTACCGGTTCTCAGAATCCCAGAAAGCTGTGCAGGCATGGAAGGAGCACCAGATGCGAAGCATCCATCAGGTGTGTTGGGGTGGTTAGAATTGGGGTACTGGACCTCAACATTATGATTATTTCCACTGCGTACTGTTGACCACTGCAAGCTGAGAGTTGGTGCTTGGGTATTCTGGATATTCTTTTTGTAACTGTCGCATCTCCCAGCATGGCACCCTCAGCAGTGGCATCTTCCAGCATGGCACCATCAGAGGTAGTCCCTTCACCATCAGCAGAAGTCCCTTCAGCCAGCCTATTCTTTTGCCCAGAGGAAGCTTGTGAGAGTTCTTTCAGCACATACAATGAACTGCAGGCTCATCTGGACTTCGCTAACCATCAGAATCCTGTCTTGACATCTATGGATCGTGCAAAGCTTGCATTTGCTGTAAAGGTTGAGGAACGCCTGCAGAGTGTACCATTCTTAGCTGCTGATACCTGTGAGTTGGCTGGGGTACCAGCAAAGATGGGCTGGGCTCTGAAATCAACCACTGTACCTACCCGCTTCTCTGACAAACAGAGGGCTTACCTCCAAGAAAAGGTCATGGAGGGGGAGAGGACTGGCACCAAACTCGATGGGGTCACAGTTTCCAAAAACATGAGAGTTGCACAAGATGCTTCAGGCACCCGCTTGTTTCAGTTCTGTGACTTTTTTGTCACCCCAACAAGTAACAAGCTACTTCTCAAGGTTAGCAAGTAAGCGGCGACACGGAACTCTTCTGGACCTGGATGCAGCTGAAGACCTCAGCGCTGTGGTTGCTGAGAGTGGTGTCACAGAAGTGGTAGAGGCTGTGACCTCCAGTCTGAAGGTCACCCATCCCATAGTTTTCCAAGTTGGTGACAGTGAGGTTAACCTTTGTGACCAGTACACCAGAGGCAGTCTGTCAAAGTTCTGCATTGCTGATCTGAGGTCTGTTTGTGAGAACTTTGATATCGAGGTGACTGGGTCAGGGAAACGTAAACAGCCTTATATTGCAGCTTTGCAGGACTTTATAGCAGTGTGTGAATGCCATGCACTTTCTTGAAATATTTAGTCTTGGCAACAGAGAAGGACTTCTGTGTAAGTCTGTACTGTAGTGATCTATCTGCATATATATGTATTGTATATGTACAAGAGTTGTCACTTTGACTCAAGGGCTGTTCTGAAATTATCATCAGGAAAATACAAGGTTTTGCCTATCTGGAGAATAGCAAACCACTGTTAAAGAACTTACTCTTGCAAAATTATTCACTTTCTCCAGTCCCCAGTTCTCACTTGACCCAATGGACAAAACACAATGCCACCTCCATCGCCTCAGAATAATTTCTGGAACAGCCCTCATAATCTTGAGTTCTGTGCAATATTGATGTACTCACTAGAGAAAATTGTGGATTTCTGTTAGTAATGATATAAACTAATTGTTTTGGTGTAGAGATTCACTATAATTAGCTGATCACATGATGGGAGATAAATTATTCCTTACTGTCAGATCAGCTCAAGATTGATGTCATTAAATTTAGATTTTCTTCACATCAAAAATCAGTCAACTTCAGTATTTTGAATACTGTTTTTAATAATAACATGTGAAATATATATTTTTAGTGTCAGTCCATGACCATGATGGCATTATGGTAAGTTTAAGGCTCTGAAAATGACAGCAGTGTTGGCAGGGATTGCCAAATATACTTATTTAGATATTGTCTAGACCCAAATTATGGTAAAAATAAATTTGCGTGTACCAACTCTTAATGTCGAGTGCAACCAAATTTTTTTTGCTATATATACTGTATAGGTATCCTCCTTCATACACAGCCTGATACCACCCTCTGAGAATGATCTCCATTTTTGTGGTCTTGTCAATATGATCATTTTTTCCTGAAATCTCGCCAAATTGAAAATAGTGTAGAGGTGCCTGATAGAAGTGTCCAAAATGTATAATATGCCCATAAATACTCATAAAATGTTATGTAATAAAAATATATACTTTGCTCTACACCATGATATGTGTATATTTTCTCTTGTTTCAGTATTTACAGAGAACTTGAATGCTAAAAAGTCACTAAAACCTAGTCAAATCTTGGTCTGTAATTGGCCATTGTGGGGGGTTTGGGGATACTTACATGTAATGGCTTGTTACTATGGGAACCAAGATGAATTCAGAAGAAATGTTTTGTGGTTTGTCACTATATACCATGGCCTTTATGGCCTTGTAAAGTTTTATCCAAATACGCCAACCCCAGCTTTCCACCCCATGACTGATT
The DNA here is from genome assembly GCF_902500255.1 of Thalassophryne amazonica. Taxonomy (NCBI): domain Eukaryota; kingdom Metazoa; phylum Chordata; class Actinopteri; order Batrachoidiformes; family Batrachoididae; genus Thalassophryne; species Thalassophryne amazonica. Next base: position 89,969,821 of record NC_047104.1, on the reverse strand, counting down.
TACTCTGTCAGAAGCTCTTAAATAATTAAGTTGCTTTTTATTACATGAAATAAGTATTTGATCACCTACCAACCTGCAATAATTCTGACCTGTTAGTTTTTCTTTAAGAAGCCCTCCTATTCTGTACTCATTATCTGTATCAAATGCACCTGTTTGAACTTATCTGTATAAAAGACACCTGTCCACGCACTCAATCAATCACACTCCAACCTATCCACCATGGCCAAGCCCAAAGAGCTGTCGAAGGACACCAGGGACAAAACTGTAGACCTGCACAAGGCTGGGATGGACTACAGGACAACAGGCAAGCAGCTTGGTGAGAAGGAAACAACTGTTGTCGTAATTATTAGAAAATGGAAGAAACACAAGATGACTGTCAATCTTCCTCGGTCGGGTTCCATTGAAGATCTCACCTCGTGGGGTAAGGATGATTCTGAGAGCCCAGAACTACATGGGAGGACCTAGTCATTGACCTGAAGAGTGCTGGGACCACAGTCACAAAGATTACATTTGTTGCACACTACACCATTTTAAAATCTGCAGGGCAGCAAGGTCCCCCTGCTCAAGCCAGCACATGTGCAGGACCGTTTATTGTTTGCCAGTGGCCATCTGGATGATCTAGAGGAGGCATGGGAGAAGGTCATGTGGTCAGATGAGACCAAAATAGAGCTTTTTGGAATCAACTCCACCCGATGTGTTTGAAGGATGAGAACAACCCCATGAACACTGCCCAACCATGAAGCATAGGGGTGGAAACATCATTTTTGGGGGTGCTTTTCTGCAAAGGGAGCAGGATGACTGTACCGTATTGAAGGGAGGATGGATGGGGTCATGTATCACAAGATTTTGGCAAACAACATCCTTCCCTCAGTAAGAGCATTGAAGATGGGTCATGGCTGGGTCTTCCAGCATGACAATGACCCGAAACACAGCCAGGGCAACTAATGAGTGGCTCCGTAAGAAGCATTTCAAGGTCCTGGAGTGGCCGATCCAGTCTCCAGACCCGAACTCAATGTCAAATCTTTGGAGGGAGTTGAAACTCAAAACCTGAAAGATCTGGTGAAGATCTGTATGGAGGAGTGGTCCAAAATCCATGCTGCAGTGTGCAAACTTGGTCAAGAACTACAGGAAACTTCTGACCTCTGAAATTGCAAACAAAGGTTTCTGTACCAAATATTAAGGTCTGCTTTTCTGTTGTATCAAATACTTATTTCATGCAATAAAATGCAAATTAATTATTTAAAAATCATACAAGGTGATTTTCTTGATTTCTTGATGTGTACGTACGATAAAAATTACAGACACCTCTCCATTCTTTGTAGGTGGAGAAACTTGCAAAATTGACAGTGGATCAAATACTTATTTGCCTCCCTGTTGGTCTCAGTCTGGTGTAAATGGGGCATAAGAAATTACATGTACGTAAGTATTCACAGCCTTTGCCATGAACTTGCAAAATTGATAGTGTATCAAATATTATTTGCCTCACTGTATATAAGACCTACAAGATCATGACATTTTGTCAACTGTCACAAGATGTGGCTGTCCATTTGATCTGTTTTTTGCGTTTACATCAAGCTTGCATTGTGAATGACTTGTGCGAGTGAAAAATATGCTAATATCGCTGCAGACTCCATGCAGAGTCAGTTGAGAGTCTATTTCAACCTATAGGATCACACTGAGAGTGAGTTGACACGTGAGAGTTGAAGACTGATTATGAGACCCATGTATCTGATAACTGGTCACACAACTTGTGAGAGCATTTTAAACAGGTGAATACACTCACACACCTGTGGGAAACCGATGGAGAGTGATGGCGACCAAGATGGATCTTTTTTCCGACCATGGAGACCCCATTGTGACCAGCCTGCAACCCCAGTGGGAGTCAGTCAGAGTAACAGTGAGCATAAGCCATTTTTCTATCGCAACTTGGTTGGGGACTTTGTGTAAATGGGGTGTTATGCTGCGTTCACACCGGGCACAACGTGATTGACAGCAGCGACAGGTTGCCATGTAATCCCTATGGAACGATGCGTTTTGGCGCCAAGTCACGCAGCATGACGCGATGGACGCGAGTGAAGCGACGCGAGTGAAGCGATTTTGAGCGATTGGCGCATTTGTGGCGCGATATTGCATCGCATCATGTCGCATTGCCCTCCTCCCCAAGTTGAAAAATCTGAACTTTTTCATCTCGTTGCGCCGCGATGACCAATCAGGGACTGAATATGTAGTGACGTGGAGATGTCTGAAGTTTGACTGAAGATGTGAACATGTCCTGTATCTGGTAGCAGCCTGTGAGCAGGGGGAGCGGAGGTTTTTTTCTTTTTATTTTACGTGTGCGCGCAAGCAAATCGTCCATGGAGATTATTTTACTTATTAATTACACAGATGTATAATAAAGCAAATGGTGACTGGTTTCTAAACACAATTATGACAGAGTTTTTGGAGCGAGCAGCAGCCCCACAGCAGCGGGGAGCGGAGTTTCTTTTTCTTTTTATTTTACGTGTGCGCGCAAGTGAACCGTCCATGGAGATTATTTTACTTATTAACTACACAGATGTACAATAAAGCAAATGGTGACTGGTTTCTAAACACAATTATGACAGAGTTTTTTGGGAAAGAGCGAGCAGCAGCCCCACAGCAAGCAGTGGAGTTTCTTTTTTTTTATTTTACGTGCGAGCGAGCGAATTGTCTGTGGAGAATATTTTATTAATTAACTACACAGATGTATAATAAAACAAATGGTGACTGGTTTCTAAACACAATTATGACAGAGTTTTTTGGGGGAAGAGCGAGGAGCAGCCCCGTAGCAGGCAGCAGAGTTTCTTTAAAAAAAAAAACTGTTTATATGTGCGCGCGTGAACGGGACAGGAGGTCCTCAAACTGGGTCCCGCAGAGGCAGAAGGACCGCTGAAAGTGCCCATCATCCAGACGCAGCTTGTGCAGCAAATAATGATACTCCCTGAATTGGGAACGTCTCATGACGTTTGTCAGCTTTCCACAACAACTTGCTCCGTGTGATCAAGGTCTGTCATGTTAACTTGACGGACAACCGGAGCCGGCGAGCGGAATGGAAGCTCCTCCTATTTGATTATGCACTGGGGCGAATTTTCACAGCAAAAGCGGAACGACACACCGGGCGAAGGAGGCGCATCCGTCCCACGCGACCCCTGTGAATTTGTAGCGTCTGATCGCACCCAGTGTGAATGTGGCATTAGTGTTCTTATTTTTAATTAATTAGCAAAAATCTAAAAAAAAAAATTCACATTGTCATTATGGGGTATTGTGTGTAGAATTTTGATGGAAAAAAAAAATCAGTTTCATCCATTTTGGAATAAGGCTTTAATACCACATTACACCCATTTTGACATCTCTTCACTGGCTTCCTGTCCTAGTGAGATCAGATTTTAAGGTTCTGGTACTACCCTATAAAATTGTTCACAGACTGGCACCTCCCTACCTAGCTGGCCTAATTAAACCCTACGTACCGGCCCGGGCTTTGCGTTTTCAAGGTGCAGGACTACTTAGTGTCCCTAGGGTGAATTAAAAAGTCTAAAGGTCACAGCGCTTTCTATTATCGTGCCTCTGTTCTGTGGAATGACCCTGCATCAATAAAACAGTCAGATTCTGTAGAGACTTTCAAGTCCAGACTTAAGATGCACTTATTTTCCCTTTCGTATGGCTAGCATACTGGCATAGTATGTTTCTATGTTTTTTACTCTTTTAATTCATTTTATTAGGAAACGGAGCAGGCTGTGGCCTCAATTTTATTTAAATTCTGGGTCTTTTAGTGAAGCTTAGGGCTAGTGGCTGGCGACCACATTAGTATTTCTTCTGTTTTTCTTGTTGCTTAATGCTGACAAATTACACTGTATTTGTTGTCTTTCTGATGCTTGATTCTGCTTTTTTTCTTTTCTCTCTGTTTGAGGTGTGGCTCCATCCAGAGATGGGTGTGGTGTCTGTTCCAGAAACCGTCCTGTGCACCGGCAACATTTCCTGTATGTTTGTTTTGTGAATTGTTTTGTAATTTGTGTCAGTAGCATGGCCCAAGCAGAGGGTCACCCCTTTGAGTCTGGTCTGCTTGAGGTTTCTTCCTCAGAGGGAGTTTTTCCTTACTACTGTTGCTCTGGTTGTTGGTAAGGTTAGACCTTACTTGTGTGAAGCGCCTTCAGGCAACCTTGTTGTGATTTGGCGCTATATAAATGAAAATAAGATAAATAAATAGTGAAGTGCTGTGAATACTTTCTGGATGTTCTGTATTGCTCCACTGTATGTCAATGAAAACCAATGATGTGTTTTTCACATATTTTTCTGAAAATCAAGCAAACACTGATGAAAATGTATAAACAATAAAATAACTTCTCATTTTTTTATATAGAAATTTTGAAGTTTGCAAATGATACAACAACAGTTTGGGTTCTTTGCTGTGTCATTATTTTATGTATACAATTGATCTCACTTTTTTCATGCAGTAGTTACAAGATGCTGTACATTCCAATTTAAACCTCCCCATCCCCTTAGGAGATGTTTTGGGTTTGCAAACATCCGGATAAATTGAAATGAAATTTGTTAAGACATTCTTGAGAAAGGTGTTGGCCTGAGTAGTGGATGATAAAGCTGCTACCCCCCCACCATCTCACACCCACCCACCAACAGATAGAGACATTCAGCTATGCATTATATCCCCATTAGACATGGCTACTGGACTGAATAGTTTCCCTACCATTGATGAGCGCTATCAATTCTCCACATTAGAGCTCATTATATGACGCCTGAAAAAACAAACACCTAGAGCTACTGTTGCAAGGTACATCTATTTTTAAGGGCAGTATTTTAGCTAAGCTGGTCATTAAAGGTTAGTGGTTTGGATTTACCCTCCTCGCACAATGGACACAAGCACTTGAGTATCGTGAAGTTCCAGAGTATAATTCACCTGCTTCAGCATTTTAGTGCAGAGATGTGGAGGAGTAAGAGCGGCAATGATAACAATGCTGATTAAACAATACACGTGTGGGTCCAAAATGACCAAACCTCTGAGGCTGCAGCTCTGTGGTATATATATATATATATATATATATATATATATATATATATATATATATATATATATATATATATATATATATATATATATATATATATATATATATATATATATATATAATGCATCATAATGAGACAATTTTCTCTGTTTCAAAATATCCCATTGTGCTACTTTGTCGCATTTCCCCATGTTCTCTTTGCAAAGCACTGCAGTGGTATTGGTAAAGAAGAGCGGCAATTTTCTGTTAAGGATGACTATTCATTTACTTGAACATATCATGCATAATTACCTAGGTTTCAAGCCAAATTTGGAATGGAGAGAGGAAAAGCTATACAGTACCTTTACTCCTGTGACTAATGCCAGTGTAACACAGACAGATTGTGCCCTGGAGAGGGTAAATCTGCTGAAAATAATCTGTCTCCCTGTTTGAGTGGGCGTGTTTGGAAAACTGACCACAGGGGAGCAGCTTCTGTCAAGCACAGCAGCAGCAGGAATCACTCTTTAAGCTCTGACAAGGTTTTGCTGTAGCTCTTAGCTCCTCACATGATGAATGGATCATAGATAGTATTCCCTCACTATTGTAAGTGAACATTGGGGAACAGGGAGCCACTGATAGTTACATTTAATAAATGCCAAAACGATTCAACATTGTAGTTATGCTTGTTAATGGTTTATTTGAACTTGAGTTGAGCCTACATAAGTCCTGAGGCCCATTGGTGCTGGTGCTTATCACTGGATTCCTTTGCATATGTAATGATGTGTTCTTGGGTATGCCCCCGATGTAGAGAGATGAACCAGATGTATTAGTCTACAGTTCTTTATTTCAATTAAAAACAGGGGACCAGGAAAAAAAAGACAATGTCCACAATGTGAAATGATAAAAATACAGGAAATGGGCCAATGGTCACCCAGGATATCTGCAGGGTCAAAAAAACCAAAAAAACAAAACAAAACAAAAAACAAAACAGATCAGTGCTACACCATGACAGTCTTACATAGGGCAGTGAGCTTTTCAAAAACAGAGGATTCCCATGCCACATAAACAGTCCAGGGCACTGGATCAGGAGGTCAAAACTCAGTTACACAAGACGCCAGTACAGTCATGAGTGATACAGGAACCATAGGATGTATATAACAGGAGATCAGTAAGAGGAAACACTGGGAACCATGTATGTCTAATCAGAAAAGCCTGTGACAAAGGAAGCTACGTAAATACAAAAGTCAAAAGATTGCCAAAGAAGGATAGTGCCAAAAGAAGATGCAACAGGGAGCCAAAGACCAGAGAGAGAGAGAGAGAGAGAGAGAGGGGGGGGGGGGATGCAGAGTGTAGACAAATGTAGAAATTATGATATGCCAGAGACACAGAAATGAGAAAGGGACAAATAACTATGAAACAAAATCAACCAGAAAACAAGGACAACACACAGGGAATGACACCAGAAACAGAATAACTTGAAGATTTCACCAAAACATGACCCATGACAATAATGACAAGTAAAATTAACCAAATAACCTAAACATGGAATAAGATGGGATGAAACTAAAACATGACCCATGGCAGCAGATGAGAGTCTAAGACTCCCCTGGCAGCAGATGAGAGTCTAAGACTCCCCTGGACTAGATGCCAGGCCAATGCAGGTAACATCCCCAACCAAGTTTAAGAAAACAAGCCATAGTGGCTGTGAATACATTAGTAACTACACTATGTAATTTTAAGGTTCAGAAACACTTAGCTTGAAATAATTTAGAACTGGAGTATAGATAACCTACAGTATCAATAGTGAATAGAGCACTCAGAGCTTTGTTTTGATATGAGTATGCATCTAAAAAAGTGAACTTGTCCTTTAATAATAGAAAGGCTCTCATGCCTATTCAGCATGCTGTATTTTGGCCACAAAACACAGCATGCTGTTTTTTGTGGCGAAATGCTCCCTGTTCCTTCAGCTACATCTGGTTCCTTCGGCTGCATCTGATCTTCAGGCTAGTTTTTGATGAACCCGGCTTTAAAGCTTAAAGCTTTTTCAATCCAAAGTGCAAAGTGAAATGGCAACTCTCAAGCGTCACCCGACTGTAATTAATTTGTCCTCTCAGCCAGCTGGAAGAGTAATTTTTGGCTTCTTTTAGCCTTATCGTTTTTGGTGATTCATGCTTCTGATTTACTTTGTGTGTGCTGTTGTGAATGAGAGGTTGAATTGAGAGGAGAGAGGCTGAAGTGTGACAAGTTCAGTGGCTGCTACACTGATAAACAGCCTTGGTATTATTTAGCTTCATCTGTTTAAGAGCAGCTTTTAGCTTAAGAGTCCCAGGGAGATTCTTATCCCTGGGCAGGTGGGCTTGGTACACAGATCTCCTCTTTGGGTAAGCAACTCTCCTTTAACCGCCCGCCTAATGATCTTAGCCAGCATCTGGTGCCGACAGCCTCAGCGATCCTTTATACCAGGAGGAGATTTGACAGTCAAACAGCTCATTCTCTCTCCTTTATTCCTTTCATTTTTTTGTCACTAAAGTCCACCTAAATTTTCCGCTCTCTCTCATTGTTTTCCTTTACTCACATTGTCGTGTGTTGACATTGTACTCCGTATGTTTTCATCCCACTGTCTGTTGCTCAGTGTGAATGCTGGTTTTCAAATGTGGAGGAGATTTTCCAGCCTCATTAAGGGATTTTAGAGTTAAGATATGACAGATTATTACATTACGTGGGCCTTTTTTATCTCCGCATGAGAGCTGCTCCCCTTCTTTGGATTTGGTTGTAGGTGCAGCTCCGTCGCTCTGTGCTGGGACCTCCGTAAACTTTGGTGTAGCATTAAAGCAGCAGATGTGCTCCTGAAGGAGTGCAAACATTAGCAAAGCAGTCTGAAGCCATGCCAGGGAACAATTTGGGGGCGACACACAACCAGAGAGCGAAAAAGAGAGAGAGAGAGAGAGAGAGAGAGAGAGATAAATGGGCTTTGATCTCAGTAGCATACCGACAGTATGTAGCCAGATATTACTCTTTCCTATCCACTGGGAAATGTGTGTGTGTGTGTGGGGGGGGGAATTTCACCATTCGAGAAATTCAGATGGTTTTTGGTGAAAAATTTATGGGCTTCAAAGAGATTACGGAGTGTTACTGTCGCTTTAAGGACGGCCCAGAGCGACTGGTGGTGCGCCACGCTCCGAAGCCACCATCGACAGGCTGAGCGACCATTTCATTTCTAAACGGATGGCTGTATGGATCCGTGACCATGACCGTGATGTGCCTGGACATGCCAGAACATGTCCTGTGAGGCTTCATCACGGCGTTGCTTTGCGCCATGCGGCACCGCCGTGACGCACGAAGCCTCCGCCCCTCTTTCCATGACAAAAACTCCTGTAACAGTGGAATGTGCCGTTCATTTCCAAACTGGACATTGTATTTTATCCGGGATGTCATCTGGCTAGCACAGGAATTGTGAAAAGACGTGGACATCAGCACTTTTTCGGCACATTGAGACAGACGTGCGGAGGAATTCCGCGTGCAGCATGGCGCAAAGCAACGCCGTGATGAAGCCTCACAGGACACGTTCTGGCATGTCCAGGCACATCCACAATTTCTCGGATAATCACTCGATGGAAAAACCACCGACAGCTGTCTGAACACCATCTCAAAGCCGTTCTGTGAGACCAAAATGGAGGTGGTTTTGTCTCGCTCCAGTAGCAAATCCATCGTGACACGCGGAGCCTCCACTCGGCTTTCCATGACAAAATCTCTTGTTAAAAGTGAAATCTGCCAGAAAATGGTTGATGTCCAGCTCTTGTGATAACCAGAGAAATTGCACACGATGGTCACGGATCCATACAGCCATCCGTTTAGAAATGAAATGGTCGCTCAGCCTGTCGATGGTGGCTTCAAGCTTGGATGATGCAATCACACGTGATTCAAATCCATATGGTTTTTGAAAAAAATAATAAGGTCGGATACTTTTCTAATAGACCTCGTACATGTATGGAGGCTCAAACCTACCATGAATGGCCATGTTGTGTGTTTCTCTGTGCATGATCCAGCACACAGGTGCGTAAGTGTTGAGAACCTCAGTAGCTGGAGAAGACGAAGGAGATGCTTCATACTCACAGTGAGCCCCAGCCAGAATATCAGCATTGAGTTTTGGATAAAAACTGGCTGATATTTTGTCTGAGTAAGTGAGTATTGTTTCTGTTGAAGATTCTTAAAACAGAGTGTCTCTTTTCACTGTCTACAAGGTCTGTCAATAAAGTATAGGTCCTTTTTATTTTTTTCAAAAACTATATGGATTTCATTCATATGTTTTTACGTCAGACATGCTTGAACCCTCATGCGCATGCATGAGTTTTTCCACGCCTGTCGGTGACGTCATTCGCCTGTGAGCACTCCTTGTGGGAGGAGTCGTCCAGCCCCTCGTCAGAATTCCTTTGTCTGAGAAGTTGCTGAGAGACTGGCGCTTTGTTTGATCAAAATTTTTTCTAAACCTGTGAGGCACATCGAAGTGGACACGGTTCGAAAAATTAAGCTGGTTTTCGGTGAAAATTTTAACGGCTGATGAGAGATTTTGAGGTGATACTGTCGCTTTAAGGACTTCCCACGGTGCGGGACGTCGCGCAGCGCTTCCAGGCGCCGTTGTCAGCCTGTTTCAAGCTGAAAACCTCCATATTTCAGGCTCTATTGATCTAGGACGTCGTGAGAGAACAGAGAAGTTTCAGAAGAAGTCAGTTTCAGCATTTTATCCGGATATTCCACTGTTAAAGGAGATTTTTTTAATGAAAGACATGCGGGCGGATTGCAGTGTTGGCTCACAGCCGCCGTGACACTCCGCCACAGGAAAAACACCTCTGTTGGAAGCCTTAAGGACAAGTTGGAACATGTCCAGCTGTTAAACAATTTCTCATATACTCACTCCACTGAAAGCCATCCAATGCCGCCTGGATTTTACAAATGGTTATCAACACGGAGGTGTTTTTCCTGTGCCGCTGCACCGCACCGGCTGCGTCCCGACGCGCGGACCCGTCCGCACGTCTTTCATTAAAAAAAATCTCCTTTAACAGTGGAATATCCGGATAAAATGCTGAAACCGACTTCTTCTGAAACTTCTCTGTTCTCTCACGACGTCCTGGATCAATAGAGCCTGAAATGTGGAGGTTTTCAGCTTGAAACAGGCTGACGACGGCGCCTGGGAGCGCTGCGTGACGTCCCGCACCGTGGGAAGTCCTTAAAGCGACAGTATCACCTCAAAATCTCTCATCAGCTGTTAAAATTTTCACCGAAAACCAGCTTAATTTTTCGAACCGTGTCCACTTCGATGTGCCTCACAGGTTTAGAAAAAATTTTGATCAAACAAAGCGCCAGTCTCTCAGCAACTTCTCAGACAAAGGAATTCCGACGAGTGGCTGGACGACTCCTCCCACAAGGAGTGCTCACAGGCGAATGATGTCACCGACAGGCGTGGAAAAACTCACGCATGCGCACGAGGGTTCAAGCATGTCTGACGTAAAAACATATGAATGAAATCCATATAGTTTTTGAAAAAATAAAAAGGACCTATACTTTATTGACAGACCTCGTATTTGTACGAAGGTAGGCTGAAAAGTTCTAAGGCTGACTATGATGCAGTTGTCGAATTGAACAAATTCAGGGTTATTTTTCGACATAGTCTACCTGTAACTCTACACACTTCTTCCAGCGGTGCTTGAGTGCTTTGATTCCCTTGGCATAGAAGCTTTCATCTTGAGAGTCAAAATAGTCCTCAACGGCAGCCGTCACCTCATCATTGCTCCGATAGTGCTTCCCACCCAAGTATTTTTTTTAGGTTTGGGAACAGATGAAAGTCTGAGGGTGCCAAGTCAGGGGAGTATGGGTGATCTACCAGTTCGAATCCACACTCGTGGATAGTGGCCATGGCCACTGTTGACTTGTGCGCTGGGGCATTGTCTTGATGGAACAGCACCCCTTTTGTCAGCTTTCCTGGTTGCTTCTTTTTGATAGCCTCGCGTAACTGTCTCAGGAGGTTAGAATAGTACTTATGGAATAGTATTTATGGTTTGTCCCTTTTCAAGATAGTCCAAGAACACAATGCCCTTGGCATCCCAGAAAACTGAAACATAACCTTCCCCGCAGATGAAACAACACTGGTCTTCTTTGGAGGTGGTGACCTTGGGTGTTTCCACTGCATTGATTGTTTTTTGTTTCTGGTTCAAAGTGGTGAACCCAACACTCACCCTGTGTAAGAAAACATTCCATGTAATTGGCTGGATCCTCTTCAAATTGCGCCAAGTTTGCCTTCGACATGACTAGCCTGGTGCGTTTCTGATCAGGCGTCAGAAGACGTGGCACCCACTGAGTTGACACCTTTGACGTTCCAAGTTCATGATGCAGAATGTGTTAAATTCTCTCACGGGATATTCCCACAGCATCTGCTAGCTGATTAATCGTCGATCGTCTGTCGTCCATCACCATTTCATGAACAAGGTCAATGTTTTTCTGGGTTGTGGCTGTTGCAGGCCGCCCAGACCTTGGGTCGTCTTCAAGGCTCTCTCTGCCCCTCTTAAATTCAGCTGCCCACTTCTGCACTGTAGATATGGAGGGAGCTTCATCCCCAAATGTAGCAACCATATCCGCATGAATGTCCTTGGGCTTTAACCCCTTCTTATGCAGGTAATTAATCACACCGCGATGCCAGATTTTGTCCATTTTTGCTGTTTCCCTCTACCATGAACTTTCAAACTTGGCTATGAACCACAAACTACCTCACAACCTGGAATAAAATAATACAGTTAGTCATCAGAAGAGTTGAACTTAATGCATGCCAAGTTTTATTGAAATGACATTTCTCCTTCTTGGTGAGCCTTAGAACTTTTCAGCCTACCCTTGTATATGTATAAATGTACTGACAGTGCATCTAGAAAGTATTCACTGCGCTGATTTTTTCCCCACATTTTTTTTTATGTTAAAGCCTTGTTCCAAAATGGATGAAATTCATTTATTTCCTCAAAATTGCATATAATACTCCATAATGACAATATGAAAAATCTTTTTTTGAGATTTTTGGAAATTTATTTAAAAACAAAACAAAACAAACAAACAAACAACAACAACAAAAAAACAACCTAATTAATCACATATACATAAGTATTCACAGCCTTTGCCATGAAGCCCTAGGTGCATCCTGTTTTCACTGATCATCCTTGAGATGTTTCTACAGCTTAATTGGAGTCCACCTGGGGTAAATTCAGTTGATTGGACATGATTTGGAAAACACACACCTGTCTACATATAAGGTCTCACAGTTGACCGTGCATGTCAGAGCACAAACCAAGCATGAAGTCAAATGAATTGTCTGTAGACCTCAGAGACAGGATTGTCTCGAAGCACAAATCTGGGGCAGGGTACAGAAATGTTTCTGCTGCTTTGAAGGTCCCACTGTTTAAATCCACAAGTTCAGATCCGCAGGACTCTTCCTAGAGCTGGCCGCCCGTATAAACTGTTCGATCAGCAGAGAGCAGCCTTTTTCAGGGACTTGAAAAAGGCTGCTCTCTGCTCTCCAGTGGTGACTCTGTGAGAGCTGCAGCATTCCTCTATGAAGAGAGGAGAAGCTTCCAGAAGGACACCCATCTCTGCAGCAATCCACCAATCAGGCCTGTATGGTAGAGTGGCAAGATGGAAGCCACTCCTTAGTAAAAGGCACATGGCAGCCCACCTGGAGTTTGCCAAAAGGCGCTTGAAGGATTCTCAGACCATGAGAAACAAAATTCTCTGGTCTGATGAGACAAAGATGGAACTCTTTGGCTGAAAGCCAGGCATATGTTTGGAGGAAACCAGGCACCATCCCCACAGTGAAGCATGATGGTGGCAGCATCAGGCTGTGGGGATGTTTTTCAGCAGCAGGAACTCAGAGACTAGTCAGGATTGAGGGAAAGATGAATGCTGGAATGTACAAAGACATCCTGGATGAAAACCTGCTCCAGAGAACTCTTGACCTCAGATTGAGGCAACGGTTCATCTTTCAGCAGGTCAATGACCCTAAGCACTCAGGCAAGATATCAAAGGAGTGGCTTCAGAACAACTCTGTGAATGTCCCTGAGTGGCCCAGCCAGGGCCCAGACCTGAATCCAATTGAACACCCCTGGGAGATCTGAAAATGACTGTGCACGATGCACAATCTGGGGGAACTTGAGGGGTACTAGATGCCAAAGGTGTATCAAATGTTGAACACTTCCTGGAGCTACAGCAGAGGAAATTAACTTGTTTTTCATTAAGTTGTTTTTGTGCTGGTATGTTTATCCTTTGTAAGGTTTTTGAGTAGCTTTTTGTCTCAATTTAAAAAAGAGAAGAAGATAAAAAAAAAAGATCTCGCACAATCTCACACAAATAAAGGAGACCTTGTGGGAATTCAGTGGAAAGTCGACACTGAAACCGGAAATGCCAAATTTTCAGTTGACACTGAAACTGGAAATGTAAACTTTTGAACACTTCCTGCAGTCCAGGAGATTAACTTGTTTTTCAGTTTTTGCTGTGGTATGTTTAATCTCTGTAAGGTTGTTGTATAACTTTTTGTTTGTTTCAATAAAAAAAAAAAAATGTAATTAAAAAAGACAAAGGGGAGATCTCGCACGACTAGAAAACATCTCACCGGAAGTAGTCCATGGGCGGAGTAGGCTCACCTTGCACCCCCCCCCCCCCCCCCTAAAATTGATGAAAGTGCATGTAAATTGTAGCATTTGATCTATATTTTCATATTTTTCATGTTGCCACTGAAAAAAATAGGGACTCAATACCACTGCTGGGGTGCTATTTTTGGGCGTGGCTCAAAATTTTCCTTTGGCCGGTTTTAGGGTAGGGGAAATCTAAATTGACATAACTTTTGACTCGAATGTCATACAAAGGTGTATGACCCATCAAAATGTTTGTCTTGATGTACTCTAAGGTTAGAAATCATCATTATGCAAATTACATTAAAAAAACGTCAACAGAGGTCAAAAGGTCACGAAATTTAAGGAATGCCTAAAATCCGGAAGCTGAGCCTTTAAAATGTTCCCTGAAGTTCTGAATCAGGAGAGAATTCAGTTAGACGCCAGTAATATCTTTCACTGACATCACTTCACATATTTAACCCACCAATGTTCAATTATTTTCTAAACTGATGACACTGTGCTTAACACAAATTGTGCGAACTTCGAAAATGCAAAAAAATCAGTGATTTCAATATGTAGTAAAGGAATAGATTATTATAAGTATGATATGGCAAAACAAAAGCAACACTTATCTACCATACAATAAATGCTTTATTTGACATCTTTAACAATCACCAATTAAAATGGTTCACTTCAATAATCTATTGCATTATGCAAAATTAGACAAAGTCCAAATGTCCAATGGCAAATGGTCAAGTCATGAAACACAAGTAGCATGTCATTGGAATTATCTATGTAGCTTGTATCTTCAAACATCATCAGCATGGAGTCAGTTGAAAATTCCACATTCAAACTGAGATAAATGCAAGACTCCAGAAAAAAAAAAGATGCATTCTAATGCTGTGTGATATGCCAATGGCCAGTTCAAATGATGCTTGTTTTTCACTCGCTCATGAGTATCAAGTTCTTAGTCGGAGTCGCTGTCGTCACTGTCATTGTCGTCACTTTCACTGTCATAGTTGTCATCACTGCTGTCACTCTTCTCTGCTGTCTCATCCTCTTTGTCCTTCTCAAGTATGTCTGCCAAACTTGCAGGTAGTGCTGTTCCTTTGAACCAACATGGTTCCAGTCTTCCATCGCTGATCATCCAACCATGGTCTTCCGCTGGATGTGGGATTTCCGGCTTTGGGATATGACCTCTTTCCAGATTGCTACTTGATAGTTCACCCTCTTGATATGCTCTTGATGACACACTCTTGGGGGTGGAAGGGATGAGAGGTCAATGTTCTTCTTTGAATCCAATGACTGGCCTGATCCACCACATTTTGACTGGAGCATTTCGTACCTAAGACAGTTGACCTCCTTTGTCTTTGTGCTCGTACTGTACATTGTGCAGGTGAATTCTTCAAGGGCAAGGAAGAGGTCATTGGTGACCTCCCACGACTCTCCAAGCCATTTGAAGACTTCCTGATGCTTTGTTTTTTTCTGTAGAGTCTTCAGAGGCTTAACCTTGCCGATTCCTTTGAAGGCGCTGGTGGTATTGCAACTGCTAA